>NC_134485.1:264041182-264153682 GCF_040206685.1 Ascaphus truei | reverse complement strand
ATGTTTCTTACAGTTTGACAGGAATGGTCTTTACCAGTGATTAATGGACCAATATTTGAATTTCTTCCTGAAGCAATAACTAATCATTATTAATAATATAATTTATATGGGATTGAATAAAAAATAAATCACAATATTTGACATTTTGGATATCCTGCTAAGTTAGACATGTATGTATGTATCTACGTATTGTAGCCCCAGCTTTATTTCTCTGCCGTACAGTAATATTGTAAGTCCTCGTAATAGCAGGCAGTGCTAGTGTTAATCTCCTCTCACATGGTCTAGCATGTGAGTCAGACTTCCCTGAAGTTACAAGGTTGCAGTTTTCAGGCCGTTGCCTGAAAACAATAGGAGTCACATGCCAGGGAAGTTGGCTTGCTCGAGTGGGACCTGCCCAGTTAATGGGGCAGAGGAGGTAATCACACCCCTGGTATAAAAAGGGACACACATGTTAATTAGTTCAGTTCTGGCTGTTCTGCCTTGCACCTTAGAGGGTAAGGGTCTGTTCCAGTTCTGTGCTAGCCATGGGCTGGGGTTGAGGGATATGTTCAGACTACCCGGGGGCCTCCAGCTCCTGGGATGAATAGTCACAGGAAGGCAGTCCACACTAGGGGTCCTGCGATTTAGGCTCTGACCCTAGTCCAAAAGCAAGCTGCATGTTGGCATCTACACTAGGTTCAGTAGGGTGCAGATGATGAATCTCTCTTGCCTGAAAAGGGCTATAGAAGGACTGTATGATCTATGCTGTGAGAATCCCAATAAACCAAGTTGCACTGTTGCTGGCACTCCAGAATCATTCTTTATTCTATGAAAGTTCCTGTGGGTTTAATTCCCTGTCTATGGCAGAGCCATAAAGGTGGGGGCACTGCACCACCCCAAGGAATCCTGTACCCACAAGCTCCCTACATCACGGAGACTCAGCCTCCTTGGAACAAACAGGTGAGCATCACAGCACCATAACACCTATTTACCAGCATATCTCCCTTGGGGGGGGGGGAGGGATAGGGGTGTTAAAGTACGTATGTATGTAGGTATGTATGTATGTATGTATGTCTTTATTTTCTCAGTGCTTTACAAAGACAATACAGTACAGGAAATTATAATAAAATAAGTGCAACAGTCAGACAATAAGAAAGGAAATCCCTGCCCTGAGGAGTTTACAATATAAGTGATATGTTGGGAAATTTACAGACACAGCAGGTGAGGGAATACTGTAAGTGCAGTAGATGGCAGAACTTAGCCACAATAGTTGGCAGGAGCAACTGTGGGACAATAGCCATGAGTTCAGGCTATTGGGATGCGTTATTTAAGAGGAGAGATTTCAGGTTTTTCTTTAAGATGGGGAGAGAGGGTGTTTGGCGTATTTTTAGTGTGAGTGAGTTCCCCAGATAAGCTGCAGTGAGGGGAAATGGTTTAAGGTGAGAGAGAGCTGTGTGAAAGGGGTGGAAAGGAGACAGTTATGGGTAGAGTGCAGGAGATTAGCAGGGGCATAGTGAGAGATCGAAGCTGGAGGAAGGAGCAGATGGTGGAGAGCCTTAAAGGTAAGGAGGAGAACTTTGTAGGTGATGCAAAATGTGATTTTAGCCAGGAGAAGGATTTAAGGAGGAGATGGGTGGATACTGTTTTAGGAGAAAATAAAATTATTCTAGCAGCCGAATATTGAATTGATTGCAGAGGAGAAAGTTGTAAGGCAGAGAGGCCTAATAACAGTATGTTAAAATAACCCAGTCTGGAGAGGATAAGGGCATGCATTAGAGCTTAAGCAGTAGATTGATAGAGGAAAGGGAGGACCTTGGCAATATTATAGAGGAAGAAGGAATATTTTGGCCATGCCATGAATGTGAACGGAAAAGGAAAGAGTCAAATGTCACTCCTAGGCAATATGCTTTGGCTACAGGATAGATGTAGAACCGTTCACTATGATGGAAAAGGGCAGGGGGTGATTATTATACCAGATTTAGGGAGAAATATGAGGAGCTCAATTTAACACATATTAGGTTTAAGGCTCCGGAGCACCATTCACAAGAGTACGGCCCCATTATGTTGTGCCAGTTTCTCCTATGAATTGAAATGTCCCGTTCACGTGACACGGGACATTTAAATGCACAGGAGATACCGGCACCTCAGAACTGGACCTGTTTCTCTGGAAGCAGGGGGTCCCCGGACCTGAAATAAACACGGTTCTGCTCCGGAGACCCCCTGCTCACATAAAATGGGTTCATAATGTTAGCGGCTAACCGCTAAGGGATCAACTTCAATAGCATGTTTATTGGGGCAGAGGGGGTGGCTGAAGTGGTTATTAGCCCCAGGGTGGGTGGTTAGGCCTGTCAGGAAGGTTGCAGGAGGAGTTAACCCCTTCACTACCATAGGTGGAAACCACTATGGTAATGAAGGGGTTAACTGGTCCCGCTACCCACCAGGTAGGCCTAAACATCCATCCTTGGGGCAACTACCCCTTCACCCCATCCCTCTACCCCAATAAACATTCAAAAACACAACAACCCTACTACCCACCTCCTCTACCCCCAACACATACATTACAGTAATGGACAAAATTACTATTATTCAGATATGGATAATAGATCATTTGCCTATTCTAAATAAAACATTAGCCAGCCAGCATAAATAAAGTAAATAAAACTTGCACTTACCCCTGCCATCATGAAGGGCATCCTCATCAGCATACTCCAGGTCCATGTCCTCCATTGGTAGAAAGAGTACAATAAAAAATAGAATCTAATGGCCCCACAACCCCTTAATCACCGGAGCAATTAATAACCACTGTAGTAATTAAGGGGTTAAAGTCCCTCCCCCGCTACCCACCAAGATGCCTAACAACCCACCCAGGGCAACTATATCTGCCCTTTATCCATTGATTGGCACAGTGGTACATCATACGCATATAATATGGCATGATAAGACACTATAGCAGTCAATGGCCAACCTATAAATAAAATCATCAAGAACAAAAATACGGGGGTCCTCAGGTGGTCTCCAGTGGTCCCCGCAGACCTAAGGTACCAACCCTGAATGTCAACAAATAAACATGGCCTATATTTCAATCAATCCCCCCACCACCAAACACATACAGTACAGTAATGGGCAAAATAACTATTATCCAGATATGGATAATAGATTATTTGTCCATTATTAAACACAATATTATCCAACATAAATAAAGTAAATAAATACAGTTCTACTTACCACAGCAATATGATGGAGTCATCATCACAATATTGCAGGTTCCGGTCCTCCATTTCCAGAAAGCATACATACATAATAAATACAATCTAATGTCCCCTAACCCCTTAATCACCTTAGCGGTTAATAACCGCTATAGTAATTAAGGGGTTAACCCACCCTGCCCCGCTACCCACCCAGGAGGCCTAAGCACCCACCCCGGACCCATTATAACCACCCTGTACCCATTGAGTAGTATAGTGGTACATCATACCCATATAATAATATGGGCATGATAAGCCTCTACAGCACTCAATGGGCACCCTAATCAAAATAAATTAATGCTCCAAACACACAATAATAAAACATTACAAAACTCCAAAAAAACACAATTCACCAAATAAAAACACTAGCCAGCTAATGCAATTAATACAAGCAATAACCAGACCAACCATGAATTAATTAAACCAGTAACCAATCAAAACAATTATTAATACAACAGCAATGAATTAATTGTACCAGTAACCAAACCAATTAATCAATACAACAGCAATACATTAATTGTACCAGTAACCAAACCAATTAATTAATACAACAGCAATGAATTAATTGTACCAGTAACCAAATCAATTCATTAATTCAACAGCAAGGAATTCATTGAAACATTAACCTACAAAGAAATAAGCTGGTGTCACATGGTATTTCAGTCAATCAGATCGTGGGAACCAATTCCACGATCTGATTGGTTGTTGTACACCATGTGACTCCCTTTGGATGACATAATATACTTGACTAAAATGACTCTGTCACATGATGTACAACAACCAATCAGATTGTGGAATTGGTACCTACGATATTATTAGCTGAAATACCATGTGACGCCGGTTTAGTGATGTCGTGTTAAAGGGAAATGAAGCACAGCCATTCTGATTGGTTGGCATCATTCCCTTTAAATGACGCCATTAAAAAAAAAATTAAGTCGGCACATGGTTTTAACAGCCAATCAGATGGCTGTTAAACCAGTTCCCGCCCAAATGTGACATCAAAAGCCCTATTTAAGGCCGTGACGCCTCATTTGAGCCCAAGAAGACGACGAGACAACATCGGTTGGGATCTACCATGGGGTTTTATGGATTGACAGATGAAGACAGAAGATGAAGAAGATCAAGAAATAATGACAGATGAAGATAGAAGAAGCTGATTAAAGATAGAAGAAAGAAGATTTGGGTACCTGATCCGGATCTTCATGGCGGATGGCATTGGATGCTGTTTGAGGCCTTCGTGGTACGTGAGCTTCCTGTTTCCATGGGAGTCGGAGGGACAGCGCTTCTAATGGTAAGTAAAATATCGCATGTTTGTAAATGTATTTTTTTTACAGGTTTTGACATTGGATGTGTATTTTTTTTTTTTTGCCACATTGACTGACAATGTCTTAATCTCTACCACTTTAGGGTACAGATCAATACATTATTAGGACAATATTTGGGTGGCATTTCTTGCTATGTGTTGATGTTGATGGGTGTTTATACCCACCGGGTGGTAGCGGGAGATGTTAACCCCTTCATTACCTCCCCCGAAAGGTCTAAACACCCACCAAGGACCAAATCCCACCTTCACCGACCCACAGTACCCACAATAAACATGGCAATGATATTTAACCCCTTCATTGTCTTAGCAGTTAACCGCTAAGTTAATGAAGTTGCCTGTAAATGCATTTTTATTGCATTGGATTGATGCCCGGGTTCTCCGGTGCTGGTATTTATGTGTATCAGATCCGGAGACCTGTGGCATCAATTCGATCCAGGAAAAATGCATTTTGTTTTCTAAGTCCCTCTCTTGCAGCCTTATCACCAGCTTCATGCCAAATTTTTCTTTCTGGTGAGAGGAATTTGGGATAAAATTGCCATTCTAAAACCTCGATACCCTAACCGAGGCTACTAGAATAGCACGATTTTCAAAAACTGGTGATATGGGGCTTATCACTGCACACCTGTTGGCGTGCTTAGACGAGAGCCAAAAATGGCGATAAAATGCTTTCACTATCCACTTATCGAGGCTTTCTGAATAACTGTAGCTTTTTTTGGCCGATAACTGCTAAAAAACCTTGATAAGTGGCTTATCGAAGCTACTAAAATAGGTCCCTTGCTCTATTATCATGTATGCTTCTAACTGTTCCATTTGAATTGAAGCATAAAAAAAAGTGGGACTCATGCAGTTACCTTTGGCATCTGTGGTTCACTGAACTTGTTTTTATTGTAATATCTTATTTAGTGATCTCTCAACAGTTAATCATTTATTATTTATCATAGTTTATTTTTGTAATTCTTTTCCAGTCACAACATTGGAGACCACAAAGCATACATCAACTCATTGTCACAAACATACTGTTTCTGGTACCGTTACTGCATGGCATTCATTGAATACACTGCATTTGTTTAAATATATGTCTACTGTATAAGATAATCATTTTTTAACAATTCAACAATATTTGGTGCAAAAAATGTATGTTGTAGGATTAAAACAGGGTTTATTTTTTAGGTATGTCATTTATGTTACTACAAAACTTTTTCATCTTTATATGTGAGTCCATGGAGTGAGACTTTTTTTAAAACTTTTTTGACACTATATCACTAATACTCACTATTGGTATATAATAATTTTACATACATTACATATATTTGTCACTGATTGCTCCAACAATTCACCCTTTTTTAGGTTAAAATATATGTCTTTAAAAGTTTGTCAGGCACTAACCAATGTTGGCACTTAATAAAAATGGTCATTTAGTTTTTGCTGATTTGAATCTGTCACAGATTGGTCAGTTCCTTTGAGCCATGGAGTTTTGTGGATCAATTTCAAAAAGTTAAATTCACCTTTTTTCCCTATTACTGACAAACCTCATGGCAGGTTATTAAAAATCCGCACATGGATTAAATCTGCAGAGGGAGAGAGTGCGGATTATTAACAATCTAACCACAGTTTATTAATCCACCATGTTTATTTTGGATTCAATATGGAATCTGAGTACCGATTGTATCCAATGGTGCATTCTGATTAATCCGCTCAGATTTTTTAGTATCCAATACACAGGCAGATTTTTGTGGGGGAATCAGATTTGGTCCCAAAAAATCAAGGAAAGTCCGGGAACGGATTTGGAGCAGTTCACCCATCTCTAGCACTAACCAGTGTTTGGTGTGCATTATGAACATTTTCCAAAGTTCAATTACTGACACATTGTTTTTAACGAAATGTTGGTGGAAAGTCACCTATGACCACCAAGGAATTTGTCCTTCTACCTTTCTGGCTATAATGAGCATGCATGTTTTATAAGCAGGTATGCAACACCACTACTGCCAAAATGTCAGTTATGCTGCAATAAATTGTAATAAAGAAATTAAAGGAGTGTTACCTGATGTTTCTCTTCTACTGCAATTACCCTTCTTCCATATTATTATAAAGCCTTTTTTTTTACTGATGCTACTTGTGCCATTTGCTGTGACAGCACAATAGAATAATAACAGAATGTTACTTATTTTTAATGGGTAATTTTTCTATTGCATATCACAATCTATCACAGTGCATATCATAATTTAAAGGTCAGTAAAAGAATGAGTCACATCCGTGCGTTTCGAACTATCATAAGTTTCCCTTTTGTGCTTCAAGATTAACAACATAGAATCAACTTTGTACCCTCCTAAAATTAAAGTCAGAGCAAAGGTAGGGATTCAGATTTACAGCGTCCATTTTACCTTGATTTAATACTTCAATAAGAGTATTTTAAGCTTTAAAAATGAAGGACTGAACAATGTATTATATTATGACTTTCTGGCTTCCTGCCAACAACATTTAGAACAAAATAGACCTATTGACTATTGAGTTCTTAGTGGTTACAGCTGTGCGGGGCTTTTTGTCAAATGATAGCTACCAGAATGATAAAAGTGTTGATGGACTCAAATTATTCACCTTCTTATATTGTCTCTCACCCACAGCTTTAACCCATGAAGGCTATATTCAGACATTACATTTTTTAATAAGATTTTTTTTTTTATATAAAGCTATTTAGTATGTTTATATGCAAAACCAAAACGTAGATAGAGGCACACAGGCAATAGAAGTGTAGTAAAATGAGCTTACTCTATTTATTTTAAAGCATTCTCAGAGCAGGCACTTCCAATTAAAAATGTATCAGGGCAATTACAGTAGATGTGAGCTCTTCAGGGCAGGGACTCCTTTTCCTAAGTGTCTCTTTTATGTCTGAAGCTCTTCTTCCCATTATGTTTTTTTTTGTATTATTTGTTATTTATATGATTGCCACATGTATTACTCCTGTAAAGCGCTATGTTAATTGCACTACTGTATATAAATACAGATATACATAATGTACATACATACTGTGCCCTTTCATCTGACCTCTGTACCCATTACCTAACAGTGACTATCCCCAATATAACCCTTCAAATACCAGCAAAGGTGAGTACTCATCAAAATACCACCACCAGTGGTCTCCTCCGGCAGGGATTTGCTTCACTGCATGGCCCGGTATGTGTCTGACGTCATCACGATGCGTGACTTCAAGACATCACGATACACACAACGCGATGACATCATGTACTAAGGCAACAGACTACACAGATCACCTGGCACAGACTATGATGTAGCAAAATGCTTTGCTTAAAGATACAGAACATAACATTAATAGCAATTCGCCATAATCATAAGCAATAATAGAAATGGAAGTTTAAGTTTTTTTATACACCATCATAAAGCTAATAGCAATAGGGATATTAAAGGAAAATATTATTGTCTCAAAAGTTATGTACATTGTTTAACAGGAACCCTTTCTGGAGCACGCCAGGTTTTTATACAGGAGTAAGCCAATGGAGATTTGCAGTCGCAAATAAAAAAGTCCAGCTCACACTTACAGTAATTCAAATTTTAACAGATCTATATTAATAAAATATTAATAATGCACATGCCCCATATATGGAAAGTTTTTTTTTTTTTTAAGACTGACCAGTGTGTGTGGCCCACTAAGAATGGGATAGCCAGCATAAACAATGGTGTAGACAGTCGTCTATTGTAGAATACGGTGAACCAAGTACAGGGGAAAATCAGTTAGGCAACTAGCAGCCCTGGGTAGGGTAAACAGTAGAGGGTTGATGATATACTTACTCTATATCCCAAAAACAACCAACAGAATATAGTAATAATAATAATAATAATAATAATAATAATAATAATAATAATTAATAATAATAATTAATAATAATTAATAATAATAATAACTTTATTTCATATAATGTTTTTCTCTCAATGGGACTCAAAGTACTTCCCTATTACAGTACAATTCGCAGTATGCAGCACATAAGAATGTTACAGACACTGTCATGCCCAGATGACATTACAATTTATGTTTTTGGTGCCTTAGGCACAGGGAGATAAAGTGAGTTGCCCAAGGGCACAAAGAGCTGACACTGGAAATTGAACCAGGTTCGCCTGATTTAAAGTCATTGTTATTGTTTACAGAGTTAGTGCCTTTACTCACTGAGCTCTCCTTCTCCCATGAGGGTAACCCTCATGCTGTGAAGCTGACCTGTCACAAGAACCTATCTTGTGATATCTTATCTCTCATTAAGCGCTCTCGGGGGCCACTGTGTGAAGGTCCATTTTGCTTCTTTCTGTAATAACAGCTTTTTCCTGTCCCGACTCCTGGGTAGGCGCTCTACAACATTAATGACTTGATACTCAACTCTGATTAAATTGGCCCCATTATCTAAAAATTCAGGCCACAGATGCTTCTGATGTTGGACTTTAAATATCACCTTCTTTTCTGGGATAAACTTTCCTTGAGGCTGCTAATGATCTTCCCATGTAGAAAAGACCCTGTTGATGGTGCACAACAGACCTATCTAGTTTATAATATATGTAGATCTAGGGATGCCCTTTGACGGCTGTTAAAATTGTAAATCTTTATTAATGTATATACATTATGAACCATCAACAGGGTCTTTCTACATGGGAAGTGTTTTATAACACAACCCATTCCTTTTCTGGCATATTTGACCACCCTGGTAGCACACACACCCCCACCACTGTTACAAGTATTCACAGTGGGTGGAGCGAGGTATCTCCTTCTCTGTAACTGCTAATGATCTTCCCAATGTAGAATACTCTACAAGGGAACACAATATAATTATAAGCTGGCGGTTCTTTAGCAAACTGTGCTAGTCCAGAGAACCCTTGCACTGTCCCCTCGTTCAATAGTGACTTACTGGTTTAGTTGCAATGTTAGTTCTTGGGCATTCAAAAGATTGTCAAATAGCAAACCACAACTTCATCCCCCCCAATGATGACATAGCTGTCATCTAGTCTTTTGGCTCATGGCAGGGGTGCACAATTTTTTTGTCCTGCGCCCCCTGTCTCCTCTCTCCCACTGCTTGCTCCCCCCTTACCTAGTCAGAAGCGTCAAATTGCCCTGTGGGGTCATGTGACATCACATTACATGACCCCGTGGCATCATTTGACTCCGCATTGCCATGTCAAAAAATCTTGCATCCCCCACTTGGCGCACTCCTGGCTCACGGGACCCACAAGATCTGACTATTAAAGGTCTTCAAAGCTAAAAATAGCATGCTTCATCTTTGGAAGACTCCATGGTATGAATTCTGTAAACAAAAACAATACTTAAGAAACAGATACGCAGGATTGCTGCTTTAAGTGAAAATGCAGATAAGATTACATTTTGTTCATTGCAACAAATGAGATATAACATTAATACCTGTACAGCATGCTTGAAAATACTGTACTAGTTATGACCAACCTCACTTGCCTGTGTTACAGTACATATGGAATTGCTAGTAATTTGTATAATTTGATAAATGTTTTCAGATTTTTTTTATGTACAGTAGGTTGTTTAAATGTAGCACATCTTATCAGTCAGGCTTTTAATATCTAAAACAAACAAAGAAATGCTTATGAGAACTTGCCACATTGGGTATCTTCAGAACCTAATATGCATTAAGGTTTACTTCCGTGGTTACTTGGTTACTAAAAAATGAAGCTCAATGCATTTGATTTGGCTTGGCAATTTAAACCTATTTGTATCAGCAAGCATTATGTGGTTACATCTTCAAAAGACAAAAAAAAGTTTAAATCCCTATTGTTGTATCTGCTTTTTTTGCACATACTACTCTGACTTAGAATATCCGTATGAGCCTCAAAATTGAGAATGTAGTTTGTAATATTTAGAAAAAGAGGAATTATACATTTTCAATAAAGAAATAAAAACAGATTTATGTCAATATGTCTCCGCCTCTTCGGTTAATCTGTAGTTCAATTTATTCATAATTCGTATAAAGTCACATGGTTCACAGTCAACAACAAATAAAAAATTAAAAAAGTGTTTTTAGTCAATGCACAGTTATTGAATACAATTCAGTATTAATGTAAAAGCAGCAACTAAATTACAATATCAACAAGCACAAACACATACTGTATATAATATTATTGGTACATTAATAATAATAATCATAGCTTGTTCTTGTATGGCGCTGCTAGTTTTACATGGAGCTTACAATCTATGTTTTTGGTTCCTGAAGCACAGGGACTTGCCCAAGGTCACAAGGAGCAGGTCCCCCTGCTTCAAACTTAGTGCCAGTCAGTGTCTTTACTCATTGAGCCACTCCTTCTCCTACATTGTGTAGTCCTTTGTAAGAATCGTACTACAAAGATGTAGTTTAACAGTAAAGTTTTTTTAACAGCTGATTACCCCACATTATTGAAGAATCAACTATAATTTAAAGTGAACTAAGATTTAAATACATTTAAATAAACTTGCAAAATGCTGTGCAGCACATTGAGATGGAAACATACAGTATACTGTATAATCAAAGGCAATAAGTAGAAGTGAAGATAAACTAAGTAGTTAATCTTTTTTTTCAACCAAATTTTTTTATTGGGTACATGGTACATTTACAACATAGTCTAACAACACACTGTCTTACAGATGCGTCCATATTCCCCTCTTATTTTTGCAGTAACCAAACTTGACTCACAAGGGTAACGTACTGACATACAAGACAAAACAATGACACTTGAAAGGGGGGGGGGGAGGGGAAACCGCACAAGGAGCACTGCCCTCTTTGTCTTCTTGCTTTTGACGTCCACTCTGAATGAGATCTCCCTTTACTTCCCTGGGGCCCTTGTAGAGTAGTGTTGTTTCCTGTCAACCCTACCTGTTCCCTTTCTAATTAATGTCTGTACTGGCCCTTCAAAGGAGAATGCATTTACAGCTATCAGAGCAGTATGGTGGCGGCCTCTACCCCTGGGATGTCTGTCTGGGCCAGCCGCGGGGCCCAAGTTTTTAGAAAGTTTGTGCCGGTGTCATTGACCAGACTCGTCAATTGTTCCATCCGGCAAACGTACCAAATTCTATTCCAAATTTTCGTGATTGTGGGTAAATCTGGTTGCTTCCATAATGCTGCAAGTTCGCACCCCAGGGCTGTTGCAAAATGTGCAATCAATTTATGTGCCGGTCTGCTTAGCCCCCGGGTGCATCTGCCCAGCAGAAACAGCCAGGGGTCCAAGGGGACCTCAAGACCGAGGATTCGCTGCAGCCAATTGCGAATCACCTCCCAAATTGGGGCCACTTTGGTGCAACCCCACAGCATATGCAGCAAGTCTGCTTGTTCCCCACATTGTTTTGGACACAATGGGGGGTAACCCTTTACAAACTTTGCTAATCGCATTGGGGTGAGGTACCACCTCATCAGGACTTTATGTGCATTCTCCTTTAAAGTAGTGCAAATAGAGCTTTTTGCCGCTGCCAGTACTATGGTGTCCCAGTCTGCGTCCTCTAGAGTCTCCCCTAGGTCCATCTCCAATTTTGTTCTGTAGCTAAGTTTGTTGTTGTCTCCTGTCTCCGGACAGACCACCTCTCTGTAATTCCTAGATGTGAGTCCCATAGTGTCCGTTCCTCTTGAACACAGCTGCTCGAAATTAGTGCGCCTGGGGCGTTTTGGAGTTTTTATGTAGAATGTTCGTATCTGGAGGTAACAGAAAAATTCAGAGTTTGGCATCTCTTTTTCTGATTTAATTTGCTCAAAGGATTTTATAGAACTGCTACCCTCCAGATGTAGGAGCTTCGTGAGGCCTTTCTGTTTCCAGATTGCTAAATTTCTGCTCGGCAGGCCTGGAGCGAAATCAGGGTTCCCTACAAATGTGGTCATTAATGTTTGCCGTGTTGTAAGGGCACATCTGTATCTGGTGGACTCCCAAGTCGCCAACGAGCTGCTCAGCGCGGCTAGCGGCACCCCTACGGTCTTAAATACCTGTTTTGGCAGCCAGATTAAGTCCTGCAGTGCCACTGGGGCACAGCACTCTTTTTCCAGTTCGACCCACCTTCTCAGGTTTGGATTCATGTGCCACTGGATTATTTGGGATAATTGGGCCGCTCTGAAATACGATATCAAGCTAGGTACTGCCAGTCCTCCTCTAAGAGTTGGTCTAATTAGCGTACTAGATTTAATGCGTGGTTTCTTATTACCCCATACAAATTTCACCATAGAGGACTGCAAGCGGAGGATGTCTTCCTTGGCCACTTGAGGGTCTGGAAGAGGTACAAGGGGAGGAGATTAATCTTGAGGCTCTGGATCCTGCCAATCCAGGAAATTGCATAGCCTAACCAATTACGGAGATCCTCCCTCAAAGTCCTAATTAGTCTGGGGTAATTGGCTTTATATAGAGCGCTGTAATTTTTGGTAATGTTAACCCCTAGGTATTTAATGGAGGAGGCTTGCCATTTGAAATTGAAATTCACATCTATTAGTTTTTCAGTGACCTTTGGCAGGTTGATGTTTAGGGCTTCTGACTTGGACTGATTAATTTTGAAACAAGAGATCTTATTAAATTCGCCTAACACACCAAAAACATTTGGCAGAGAGGTAAGGGGTTGCGACAACGTTAGAATAACGTCATCTGCATACAGGGCCACCTTGTGTGACTGCTCTCGGATTTTTATTCCTGATATGCCTGGGTTAAGGCAGATATGTGCCGCCAAGGGCTCTATGCATAGGGCAAAGATAAGTGGGGACAGGGGGCATCCCTGCCTGGTGCCACTCTTTATCTGAAATTCTTCCGATGGGAAGCCCTGGTGTCTAACCCTCGCCGTCGGTTTCTGATAAAGAGCTAGAATAGCGCCCAACATTCTACCCCCTATGCCAAACTCTCTGAGCGTCTCTCTCAGGTAGGGCCAATCAATCCGATCGAAGGCTTTCTCGGCATCTAGACTTAAAACCATAGATGGGATATTCTGTCTTTGAGCCAAATCGATTAAGTCTATAATCCATCTAGTATTGTCTGCTGCCTGCCTCCCGCATATGAACCCTACCTGATCAGGGTGGACCAGCTTTGGCATAACTTTGTTTAACCTGTTAGCCAACAATTTGGAGAAGATTTTAGTGTCCGAATTTATTAGTGATATTGGTCGGTAACTTTGACAATCTGCTGGGTCCTTTCCTGGTTTGTGTATCACTGAGATGGACGCCGGAGCATCTGGTTAGGTATTGGGGCACCCTCTAGGAAGGAATTAAACATTTAAGAAGGTGAGGAGCTAGTAATTTCCGGAATTTTTTGTAATATAGATTAGAGAAGCCACCCGGGCCCGGTGCCTTGGAAGGCTTCAGTGATTTGATTACCTCTATTAGCTCCTCCCCCGTAAAGTCTTCCTGTAGCGCCTCCCTCTCCTCTCTGCCCAATCTGGGTAGCTTTGCTCCTTCAAGAATGTCTTCAGCTGCGTACGAGTGGTCTTGTTATGTGAGACCTTCGCCCCATCATAAAGGGTCTCGTAGTAGGTTTTGAATTAGTCTACGATTTGTTTTGGGTCAGAAGTGTAGCCACCTTTTTTTGTCCTAATTGCCTGGATGTGAAAATTCTTATATGTCTTATGCCTTAGCTTATTGGCAAGTGGAGTATCTGGCTTGTTCGCTTTTTCATAGAATTTCCGCTTGGACACAGTCATCTCCTTCTCAGCTCGGGAGGCCAGCAGTAAATTTAGTTTTGTTTTGGTGTCAAGCCAGGCCTTCAGGGTCTGTGCTTGCTTGTTAGTTTTATGTAGGGCGGAATGGGTTGCCAATTCAGATTGTAGTTCCTTAATCTTATTTTCTTTCTCTCTTTTCCGCCTACTCGCTATCCCTATGAGTTCTCCTCGTAGAGTTGCCTTATGGGCCTCCCATAGGGTGGACTGTGATGTCACACTTCCAACATTTTCGCAAAAATATTCCCTGATTCTATCCCCCACCTTCAACTCAATTTCGGGGATTTTGAGCAATAACTCATTGAGTTTCCAAGTCGCTCCTGGCCTGTCTAGCCTAAAATCAGTGCACCGCAGCTCAATTGGTGCATGATCTGACCATGAAATATCATGGATTCCCGTTTGGGAGATCTTCAAAACCATTCTATTGGACACAAAGATGTAGTCTATCCTGCTATAACGGTCATGTGGGTGTGAATAGAATGTAAACTCCTTCTCTCCCTGGTGCTGTTTGTGCCAAATATCGAAAAGCCTTTTGGCCTTTAGGCCTTGGATCCACGAGGTTCTACCTTTCAGTCTTGTACGTCCTCCTGGGGTGCATCTATCTATGGACGGGTCTAATGTTTGGTTAAAATCTCCGCCTAGGACTATCCCGCCTTGCGCTACCTTACTCAGAATTGCAAAGAATCTGTCCATGAAGGCATCCGCCTGATCACTGGGCGCGTAAACATTCGCCACTGTGATGGCTTGCCCACGGAGAGTTCCTACCACAATTATGAACCGTCCGTTTTTATCTCATTTGGTCAGGGAATTCTCTAGTGCTAAACGGTTGTGTAGTAGAATCGCGACCCCTTTCTTTTTTTTATTGGCTGTGGCTGAAACCCATTGTCTATATCTGCTATCAATATATTTCGGGGCGCTATTTTTAGCAAAGTGTGTCTCTTGCAATAGGATGATATCGGGATCTAACCTTCTATAATCAGTCATGGCCATTCTGCGTTTGTGGGGGCTGTTGAATCCCTTCACATTGTGGGATATTATAGTGAAGTCCCTACCCATTTATGGAGCTTGCTCTCTTCTTTATGGTGTGGGCTTGTGAGGAGGTCGACATACCTCCGTGTCCTATTGTCCATCTCGGATCCCTCTTCTTCCTTTCTGTGCTCTTTGGCTGTGCGGGGGGAAAACAAAGGGGTATACACAGGGGGAAACATTGAAAGAACGATACATAGACAAATAAAACCTTCGGTGGACAGCCGGGGTTGAACCCCCCCAGCCACCTTGGCTGCCCCTCCTGGGTATCCGGTCTGGGCTCCAGCTCGGATGGACTTCCTCCCTTCCCCAGAACCCCACTCCACCGGCCCAGTGGCATCTTGTATGAGCCACCTGAGGGATAGCCCCCAGGTACCCATGTGGAGTCCCATGACAATGGCAGGCTTGAGCTGCCCTCCCTCCCCTCCCCGACATAAGAAAAATAAAACCAACAACCACTTTTTTTTTTTTAAACCAGAACTTGAACTTTAGCGCTCCCTACTTGTGCCTGCATTCTGGGCTCATTGAGGCTTCCTTTCTGTGAGGGCCCTGCACTCTCCTCCCTGAGCCCTTTTACCTTTATCTATTAAATTGTGAACCTATCCTCTTTCCCCCCACCCGCTTCTATTTCCCGGGAAGCCCATATGTCCCCTCTTCTGTGTGTCCTGTCTACGTCCTTTATGTTATACCCTGTGTATGCCTTTATTTTTATGTGTGACCCGGCTGAGAGCTGTGTCCTGACTCAATTTTGGGCCTTTGGTGGGTGCTTTGAACGTTGAGACCCTTTGTGTCGCGGCCCTGTGACGCATATCCGCCTATGGCCTCTTGTCTCCGGTCTATGACGTAATTTGCCTCTACCAAGATGGCTGCGAGCCATATCCTGTGACGTCCTTCCGGCTGCCGCCATTTTCTCGCCGGATGGTCTTGGAGATGGGTGCTTTCCCGCGCTGTCTTCCCGCCACAGGTCCTTCTTCTTCCGGTGCTGGTCTCTTCATCTGCCATGGCCAGGGACGCCTCCATCTTGTCCAGCGTGCGTTCCACGGCAATCCTCCGTGACCTGCTTCCCTGCGCTCGGCCTCCCGACAAGGTAAGTGTGCTGCGGGTCTTTCTTTTCAGCTCGTTGGCCAGTCCACACCTGTGGCTGTCATGTTGGGGTCATTTCTGCTCCTTCATTGGGACTTTGGTGCGGCACGGGTTAGGGGTGGCCCAGCACTACTTGGATCAAAGTTGTAGGGAAACGGCGCCATTTTATTGGAAACTAGGTCCACAACTGCGGTAACTTTAGGTATGTTAAAATGAGTTGAACCATTGTTTTAGTCCTTGTCTTTGTCCGCCACCTGCGGTTCCGGGCTGCATTTAGAGTTATCCACTCTCTGCCACTCCGCCTCCCTTGCCGGTTCCTCCTGGGGTCTGTTTACCGGGGCCTCCTTCACTCCCAGTTTGAGGAGGAAGGCATCCCCTTCCTCTGGCTCTTTCATGGAGATGGCCTTCCCGTTCTTGATGACCAGTAGGCCAAACGGGAAGGTCCATCTATAACGTATGGTTCTGTCCCGGAGTATCTTCGTGACCGGTTGCAGTTTCTTCCGTCTGGCCAGCATGAGAGGAGAGAGGTCTTGGAACAGTTGGAGGGTAGTTTCCTCAAACCTGCAGGCACTTTGGGTTCGTGTCTTTTGGAAAACTGCTTCCCGGGTGCGAAAGTAATGCAGTCTTGCTATTACGTCGCGTGGCTGTTCATTAGCCACAGGTCTGCTCCTGAGAGCACGGTGGCAGCGGTCCATCAAGAGCTCTGATTCAGGGATGTCAGGGAGCAGGGACGCCATCCAGCGGGAGACAAATCCTTCTAGCTCTGTAATCTCCTCAGGGATGCCGCGGATCCGTATGTTATTGCGGCGGTCCCTGTTCTCCGCATCCTCCTGCCGCTCTGCAAGTTCTGTTATTTGGGCCTGCATGTATGAGGATCTCGTCTGCTTTTCGTATGGCTTTCGAAGTTGCCGCCATTTTCTCCTTTAGGGCCCCCGTGCTCTCCCCCACTCCTTGGACCTCCTTACGGAGCTCCTGTATTTCAGCCCGAAATAGCGACTTCAGATCATTGTAGAGCCGGTCGAAATCGCATCTCCTGACCGGCAGCTGTTCAGGCTCCTCCATCGCATCCTCCTCGTGGTCGGAGTCCGACCCCGCGACAGAGCCCGTCGCCATTTCGGCTCCGGCCCCTTTTGCCGCTGATCGGCTCAGGTACTTGCGTAGATCGCCCGTGTTCTTCTTTTTATTCGTTTGCAGGGCCATCTCTGTGTGTTCACCTATTTTTTTATGTAAGTGTCGAGGTTTGAAAGTCTCTGAAAAGTGGTTATTGCTTCTTTATTATATTGGCGGGGGATGGAGCTCCAGGCTTAAGCAGCCATCCACCACACCATCGCGCATGCGCCCTCCTAAGTAGTTAATCTTAAAATTAAGTGGTGAGAGATTCAGTATGAAATAGCAAGCGCTAAGTATATTAGGTGTCAAAGTTGGGTGAATTGCAGAGTTGTGTAGTATAGGCATTAATATATCAAGAAAACACCTTCTCTGAGGTTGAGAGAGAAAGTATATTATAAGTTATCACAATGTGTCATGAACACAGTATCTTGATTTAATCAATTGTTGTTGAGTATAGAAATGTAATGTATTTTAGTTCCCACGTAGTCCTTTTTCCTTGTGTCTTTTTAAACTTTCTTTGAGTACCAGTACATACTGTATAAGCCAGATAATGAGTGTCCTGCTTGGGAGTCGAGCATTTTATAATAAATACAGCATTGCTGATTTAAAAGCACATAATCATTGTATATTGCAATTTAAGGAGGCTACAGTTTGGGTCAGTAGTGATGACGGTGGCATCAGCCATGTCATCCCACTTTTATTCCTATTAGATCATGATTATCATGCGAGTTCACACTGCACTAGCACTGCAAGTGGAGGTGTGGTCTTTTGGATAGACTACTTTATTATGTATTCACTGTGTGTGTATATACAGTATATACAGCTAACCTCCGTTATAACGCGGTCCTCTGGGTCCACACAATGAGACTGCGTTATAACCGGGATCGCGTTATAACATTTCGCGCGCGAGGTCTTACCGGCATCTACAGCTCTCTGCAGCTCTCCCTGCTTCAGGCTGCATCTCCTCTCTGCAGCTCTCCTGGCTTCAGGCTGCGTCCATGTGCATGGCACTTACGTAGACTTTTGAGTGCAGAGGAGGGTCACATGACACACACACTACACCATGTGGGAATTTTTCAAACCCAGGACTTTTCAAATGCTAGTACCAATTCTACGGTATTATATAAAATGTATTCATGTTCAATTCCCATGTGCATGTGTGCGTGTGTGCGTGTCCGTTAGCAATAAAGCATTGATTGTTTTAAAAAAAAAAAATTAAAATGGAGATGTTTTAAATTGGGAGCCACGCTCAGACCGCGTTATAAGCGGATCTGCGTTATAGCGGATCATTCTGTAACGGGGTTGAGCTGTGTGTATATATGTATATTCATATCACTTTATAATTAAAGACTACTGTGTCATTGTTTCCTGAGCTGATTGTTGCCATTTATCTTATGATGGTCATTATATTTGCATGTAATCATTTTGATGACTACGAAGTTAGCCTCAGGACAAATATTGTCAGTTTCAGTTTGATGTCACCTTATTTGCCCTGATTTAACAGTGAGTGTGCCATATACTTCATAGTCAATTGAGGGAGAATTTGTCTTTTACTATTTCTGTGAATTAGATGTTATATTTCATCAGGTAATCGGAAAGGTGATAAATACAATTTTGAGTTGTGTATAATTGAATAGTGTTACCTTATTTTATAATAATTTGTGCATTTATCTGAAAGATTACCGCAACTTACAGACATACAAAATAACTCCATAACAAACATAGGAAACATTTAATTGAAATATTGCAGACAAGTGGTAGTGAGATGCCTATATCTGATACGGTACTTACTTGTTTTGTGTATGCTAACAGTGCAAGTACTGTAATGTATAGAATATACATAATATGGATACCACTTCATTATTCATTAGGTGATATGACCATTCATTACGTTTTTATGTGCCAACAATCAAGCTACTGTATATTCTAAGGAAATTAATATATCTATTAATATATAATTATATATTATACAATTTGTTTTTAATTAATTCATATTTTCAATGCCAGAGGATATGGCAGCATATGAATGAAAGAATAAATTACACAACTTATCCTTCTCCCAATTCTGATCCTCTAATTGATAGGGGAAAAGGCAATGTAGTCTGAGCTGACATGTATGACATCAGAATGCCTCAGCTGTCTAATCACCAGCATACTATCTGAAAGAGTGTTAGGTTCAGCTGGGTCTATCAAAACAGATCGTAGAACCAATCTATTTAGTAACAGTGTGGAAATGCTTACATTCATTAAAATGAATGAACATCTTTTTTCCCCAAACTACTGTATGTTATGCGAAGGGGATCTCTGTGTCACCAGCATAGATAATATCACCTTCACCACCACAAACGACAACTAGTGTCCATCACCACCACATTCATCATCATCATCATCATCATCATCATCATCATCATCATCATCATCATCATCATCATCATCATCATCATCATCATCATCATCATCATCATCATCATCATCATCATCATCATCATCATCATCATCATCATCATCATCATCATCAGTGCCATTCGCATTATTTTAATTGTATTAATATGCTTTACATATTGTTGGGGCAGAAACAAACCAGTGCCCATACTGCATTGCCAGTAAAAAATATAATATTTGTGCTGGCACAGTGCTTGTTTATTGACTAAGTGTATGTCCTATCTGTTCCACTTATAATGTAATAGTGGGAGGAAATGCCTAAGAATATACTGCTTTTACTTTCATCTTTGCCCTGGTAGAAACTCTTACTGTACATTGAGAATAGTGTTTTTATGTGACTGCTGCTACAGATAAATGATCTACTGAGTAAGAGAGAAATTCTCTGAGAACTGAGAATTTAACAGAGACAAGCTGATCTTAAAAATAACTAGGCCCACATCCACCAAGGTTGTTATTAACTTTACGAGGTGTTAACCTAGATTACCAGCTCACTGGTCATGCCTTGATGTGGCTTGCAGGCTTATAACACTTTGGCCAAAGGGTTTAACAATATTACCCGTTTCCAAGATAATATAGAAGTATTTCACTTTGTATTTTTGTCACATTGGATGTAGCATTGGATATACTGTATATGTGTATATGTAGATGTATATATGTGTGTGTGTGTGTGTGTGCATGTATATGTGTGTGTGTGGGGTTGGGGATTTCTTGAGCATGCTGGGATTTTGTGTGTTTATTAAGTTTAATTGTTAGCTGTTAACAGTTGTTTGGAGGTTAGTGGCCCCTCCCCCCAGGTTTTAAGCTCGCCTCTCCCCACGATCTAAGTTAGCAGGTCTTTTTCATGTTCCGGTGTTTGGACAGGCCCAATATGGTCATTCCCCCTCCAAAAAGAGGTAAATTAGAATTGTATCAAGCAGTGTTAGGACCTGTTCACTGGTCATGCCTTGATGTGGCTTGCAGGCTTATAACGCTTTGGCCAAAGGGTTTAACTAAATTACCCTTTTCAAGAGAATACATAAGTATTTCACTGTGTATTTTTGTCACATTGGATGTAGATAGGGTTTTTCTGTCAGTTCATTAAATGCTAACGGGTATCTTCAAAGTTCACCAACTTTGTTAAATGCATTTTCAGCTGTAATTGGCCTTGCATTAAATACAATATAACGGGGGTTAGTACTAATGATATGTAAAAGTGTAAAAGTGGTGTTCCATCTAAAAATGCTGATCTACAGAGCTCCCTCATAGTTTACACAGGGATTGAACAATGCATTTTTTCAAGCTAAAGATATCTTGTAACGCATTCTGAGCTTGCGTGTGCTAAGCTTTGTGACTGAATTGCAGTGTGTTTCAAGTGCAGTTTTGTATTTAGTGTGGGTTTAGAACCAGATATATATTTTAAACCTTTTAATTGGCTGGCTTTTCCAGCCAATCAATCAGTGACAGAGGGGGGAGGAAGGTGATGGAGAAAATTAAATATTTTTTTTCCCTAAAAGTTGATAGTATCGGTCCTTGAAGTTTTCTTCCAAATTATGCAACACACACTATCTTATTTATTTTTAAACATATAATTGTTACATAGTTACATAGTACACAGTGAAATAAGACATCTGGTTGCTCTCAGACCAACCAGAAAAGAAAAGTTTTTAAAACTGAGACAAAATAAAACTGAAGCCAGTGCATTTTAACTACAAGTAAAGTGCACTAAAGGAGGAGGTGTAATTGAAAAGAAACCAGATTGGGGGATACCTGTAATGCGTAGCTCACCCCTACCGGGTCTAGGAGCGGAGAGTAGCAGATCGTTAGGTTACGTAGCTGGGGTCAGGATTGGAGAGAGTAGAGTCGTCGTAAAGCCAAAGCCAGACTCAGCGCAGGAGAGAGCAGGATTGTCATATTCCAGAGCCAGGGTCAGTGCAGGAGAGTATCACAAAGTCCAAGGTCCAAGGCAGGGTCAGGCAGCAAGGGTAGGAGGCAGGCAAGGCAGGGTACTGGATTGCAGTGAGATGCAGCGTCACAAAACTATGGTTATGCTTGGCAAGGAAGGAAGTGCAGACAGGGTAAATAAAGGACCTCCCTCCAATGGGAGGCAACCAAGAGGTGGTGGCGCTCTCACTGATAGGCTGCTGGATCGTGGAGATGCATCCTTTTGTGCAGCCGATTAGGAGTGGGACCACTAGAGAACGCGTGCTCCCCGCACGTAACCCGCGCATCATACTGGCGACCTGGTCGCGTGCCACTCATGCATGCGTCAGTGCAGGGTGGAGAACGGAGGTGGGACCCGAGGCGGGACAGGAGGACCGTGTGTGACCGCTGTGCCGCGTACCTCTGTCATTAGAGCAGGGGGCAGAGTCGGGTGGCGGAATCCACAGGACGGCGTGGAGAGTGCGCACTGCACATGCATCGCGCGTCATTGCCACTTGGAGAACGCATTCTTGGGACGGGGACTGCGGAGACAGATGGAACCCGCGCACTGCCCACGTGCCGCGTATGCAAATCACAACTGAAATGCCCTCTTTGATTGCCTCTAGATCCTGACAGACAGGTGAGGGTTAAGGGGACAGAACCGCCGGAATGGAGAATCCTCACAGTAACCCCCCACCGCTCTAGGAGCGACCTCCGGGCGACGCCATGAAGGCTTTTCTGGGAAGTTCAAGTGGAATCTCCTGATCATTCTTTCTGCATGAACCCGATGACTAGGAACCCAAGACCTCTCTTCTGGACCGAATCCCTTCCAGTGAATCAGTACAAGGAGCCTCTGGAAAATTTGGAATCCAGGATAGACTGAATCTCGTACTCGGGCTGGCCTTGTACCATAACGGAGGTGGTGGGTATAACAGGGACTGAGTGTGTATTCTGGATCACTGGTTTGAGTAGTGAAACATGGAAGACCGACGGGATTCTCATGGACGGAGGCAAGAACAACCGATAAGCGGCTGGATTAAGTTTTTCAGAGCTAGTGAATGGACCGAGGAATCTAGGCACGAACTTCATCAATGGAACTTTCAGCCTAATGTTCTTGGAGGATAACCAGACTTTGTCGCCAGGCCTGAATTTAGGAGCTGGTCTGCGATTAGCGATTAGCCTGACGTTTTTGCCTCTCGACGGCTGACTCTTTTCCAAAGAGTTTGAAATTCCTTGATCCTATCATCAGCCGCTGAGACCCCAGAGGTAGCAACTGCAAGAGGAAGAGTAGCGGGATGGAACCCGTAATTAATGAAAAAAGGGGATTCTGTGGTAGATTCACTACGTAGATTATTATGTGGAAATTTCACCCAAGGAAGAAGCTCCGACCAATCGTCCTGGGAATCGGACACAAAGCACATAATTAATTGCTCTAAAGACTGGTTGGCCCTCTCCGTCTGCCCATTAGGTTGCAGGTGGTACCCAAAAGAAAAATGAAGGGACTGAAGACAAAAAGAGCGCCAAAATTTAGATACGAACTGCGATCCTCTGTAAGATACGATCACTGCCTGTGATCCTCTGTCAGATACGATCACTGCCGGAACTCCGTGAAGGTGGAAGATCTCCTTGATGAATATGTCTGCAAGTTTGGGAGGACAAGGCAGGCCTTTGAGCGGTACAAAATGTGATTGCTTGGAGAACCGATCTACTACTACAATAGTGTTCATACCTTAGATACTGGTAAATCCACAACAAAATCCATGGACAAGTGTGTCCATGGCCGAACAGGAACAGGCAATGGCAAAGTAAACCAGCAGGGAGGTTTCTGGAAGTCTTAGTCCTTGCACAAGTTGGGCACGCAAGTACAAAGTCCTTAACATCCTTCTGCATCCCAAGCCACCAGAATGTCCGGGAGATGAGATCCAATGTCCTTTTTGCCCCTGGGATATCCTGCCGATTTGGAGGAAATTTAATTGCCTGAGGAAGAGCGCGGGACCTCTGCAACTGCCCGCGCCCCCCCCAGCAAAATCTCCCGCCCCCCCTGGTGGTCGCGCCCCTCACTTTGCGTCCTGCTGTGTTAAGAGATAATCTGCAAAATACAGAAGCAAATTACAAAGCCTAAATATAGGTAGCACAGCATAAATACAATTGTGTGAATGTGTTGAAATTTAAAGGGACCTATTCTAGAAGAGCCGAAGTTTGACATGTTCAATTTGTGGAGTGAAATGTGAGAAGAAATCATATTTTCTATTTCAAATCACATTTTCTTAACAGAATATTATAATTTGAATGATAAAAATGGGACCAACCGCATGGTTTAACATGCAAATCGCCTGGATTGAGGCGGGATGACTGGTGGTGCTACTGTAGCTTCCTCCAGAGCCTGTAATAGGGCTTTTGTGTGGTGGTGGTGGTGGTGGTGGTGGTGGTGGTGGTGATTGTGGAGTAGTAGTACAATACAATACAAAGTACTATATTTAAATCTATCCTTAAAACTAATATATAATATGTGCGCACATCCCTGAGGAAGGTCACATGTAGCTGACCGAAACGTTGGATGTAATGCCTTGGTTTATGCTACCTCAATATAATTGTCATATCTATCTGGCTGTGTGCTGTCTCTTCTTTCCGGATGAACCTCTGGTAATACCTGTATATATATATATATATATATATATAAAATATATCCTTAAGGCTTATCAATCTGAGGGCCCTTGTGATGAAGTGGGTATTAGTGTCAGACCCAACATGATTAGAACTCACAACCCTGCCATTCCGGGCAGTAGCTCTAGCATTAAACTAAACTAAACTCCTCCTCCTCCTCTTCCACCACCCTCACCACCATATAAAAGCCATATTTCAGGCTTTGGAGGGAACTTGTAATTCATATCTCGCCAGCTTTGAGGTGGCGAGAAAAAAAATGCGTGTTACTTGAAGCGGTTTAACCTTTTTAACCTTTTCAACAGGAGAGGTGCCTAACCTTTAGCTGTACCTCAATGAGAAGATGACCCTTATTTTAATGAGACTGCTAGGAATTCACTCATAACTTTGTTTTTAAATAATTCCACAACAGAAAACAAAATTATTGTGACTAAGATTATTTTCCATTTACTAGATTATAATATACAGCACAGTTTACATTAATATTAACCCCTTCATTTTGAGAGATGTTGTTGAAGGAGCAATCTCAATGTGTCATTATTATTACTCTACTACAGAATGTAATTTAAAGCAATATTAACAAAATGATGCAATGATGTAAAAAATATGGAAATGTTTAGTTTTGCATATGTGAGTTTGTGCAATGTGCTAGAAACTAAAGAACAAGGTGCACAGATCAAATCATTTTTCGCTGTCATTTTTTCTCGTATTTTATTATTTACTGTTCTTTTGAAAATGGTAGTATATACTTGTCTGTGATAACATTTTTGACATGCTCAGTTACATATTTTCATCTTGTCTCAAAAATGTGTCAATTTCCCTTGTTCAACCATCAATGTTAAGAAAGCTCTTATGTCAATATCCTGTGGTTGATTCTAAAAACAGTCCATAAAGTGTGAAAAAAAATCTAATTTAGAAGAAATCTTAGGGAAATATATAATTTAGAGCTACTCTACATTCCAAAGCACTAAAAAAAAAGGTAAACTTTTCACAGTGACAATTTAAATACCACTTGAGCATTCTAACAAAAAAGATTATTTAGAATACATTTTCAACAGATACAGTTAAAAGCTATGAAAAATCATTATACAAACATGCAAACCACCGTAATCCCGGCTTTGTGACAAATGATAAGAAGCAAAACTCAAGAATGCCTACAGTACTGTATGCGACAGTTATTTCTGTGCTGATATTGACTTTTAAAGAAGCATTTAGCACTGTTGGGATTCACTAAAGGTCATTAATTGCACAATATTATTTAACATTGTGAAAAAAAAGTAATGCCAAATGTTATTGTCCATGTTTTTCCCTTTTCACTAACAATTATACAGTGCCAGGAAAATGTTTTCACATATGTCAAACCTAAAATGTTATTAAGGGAAGACGGTCCAAAGATGCAGAGCGGAGCACAGCTGTATGTGGAAAAACGGGGGCTAAAAACCAGCAAAAACGTTTAAAAAAACCTTTATTCCATGGTGAGTGAGGGTTAAAAAAACGCTCTGATGCGTTTCGGGAGACAATCCCTTTGTCAAAGAGTATTGACAAAGGGATTGTCTCCCGAAACGCGTCAGAGTGTTCTTTGTACCCCTCACTCACCATGGAATAAAGGTTTTTTAAACGTTTTTGCTGATTTTTAGCCCCTGTTTTTCCACATACAGCTGTGCTCCGCTCTGGATCTTTGGACTGTCTTCCCTTACTACTATTGGCGTGATGCACGCATCCGGATGAGCAGCTATCAAAGTGAGTACTCCATTCTCTTTATTTATTGAGGAGTCTATGACCATTACATAGTGCCACTCTAGGATGGTTGTCCCAGTGGTATCACAGACATGACCATGATCATTGATACATAGGTCTGTCTTTATCACAGGAATTGTTACACTTTCCATGTATACAGGAGTTATATGCATCGGTCTCATGAGTCTCACCAAGCTTTAATCAGAGCTCTATCCCATCTCAAGTGATTATTCATATCAGAACTTTATACATCACTGTCCATCTTTTTACTAAGCCCTGATATTTGGGACTAGTTCCCTTTCACTCTGCCTAAAATGTTATTAGATCTTAATTTAAATCCTAATAATAGATAAAGATAATCTGATCAAACGAATGACACAACAACATGATACTTTTTCAATATTTATTTATCCACAAATGATACAACATTCAATATCCATGTGTGAATAAGTATATGAACCTTTAGATTCAGTACCTGGTGGCACCTCCTTGAGCAGCAATGACTTCAACTAATCATTTTGTGTAACTGCTGGTCAGTCTCACATCAGTTTTGAGGAATCTTGGCCCATTCCTCCTTACAGAACTGCTTAAGCTTGAAATTTGAAGAATCCTTGCATGGACAGGTCACTTCAGGTCCAGCCACAACATTTCAATGGAGTTTAGGTCCAGACTTTGACTAGACCATTCTAAAATGCAGAATTTCTTATTTTGGAGCCATTCTTTTGTAATTCTACCTGTATGTTTAGAATCATTGTCTTGTTGCATGACCCACTTTCACTTCAGCTTTTCCTCACAGACAGATAACCTGACATGGATGCATGGTCTTCCATTCTCCCCTAGAATCTTCTGATACAATGCAGAATTCATGGCTCTTTTAATGATGTCAAGTCATCCAGGTCCTGAGGCAGAAAAGCAGCCCCAAACCATCACACTCCCACCACCATGCTTGAAGTCTGAGATGAAGTTCTTCTGTTTGAATGCAGTGTTTGTTTTTTGTCAAACATAACATTTCTCATTGAAGTCAAAAAGTTGTACCTTTGACTTTTCTGTCTAGAGAACATTGTTCCAGAAGTCTTATGGATCATATATGTGCTCTTTTGAAAATTACAGATGGGCAGCAATGCTCTTTTAAGAGAGCAGTGGTTTCCTCCTGGCTATTCTTCTATGAACACCCTTCTTGTTCAGTCTTTTTCTGATAGTGAGTAATGAACACTCACATTAGCCAAGGCGAGAGTGGCCTGCAGATCCTTTGATGTTTCTCTGTGTTTCTTTGTGACTTCCTGGATGATTTGCCGTTTTGTTCTTGGAGTGATTTTGGTAGGACAACTGCTCCTGAGTAGAGTATCTATGGTCTTCAACTTTCTATCTGTCTGACAGTGGATTGGTTAGAAATGTTTTTGGAACTCTTCCTAGACTAATGATCATCAATAGCTGCTTTTCTGAGGTTCTCATAGATTTATTTTGATTGTGGCATTATGTGTTTCCAAATACATGTATGGTGAATACAAAACACACAACATTTTCTGATGTTTATATACTATAGGATGGGGCCTCCCAAACTCACACCTTAAGATCTTCCTAATTATTTAAACACCTGATTCTATTTATCCCCTTTACTTTAGCTGATAAAACCAGGGTTTCACTTAGTTTTTCACATATTTTAACACTTAAGTACTCAATGTTTGTCTAATTCATACATCATTTTGTTACAATAGATATGAAATTGGTTAATATAAACCCTATTAGATATTTAAGAAAAGACTGGTTTTGATTCAAGAAGGTTATCAAGGAAAAACTATGGAACTTCTGTTATTAATGCAGTTCACAAATATTTTCTCACCCCTGTATATACAAAATGAGTTCCATTTGGTTATTTGGAGATAATGGAGGATATAAGTAATTGACACTATCAGAATTTCCTCCATTAATGCCCAAAATTGACCGTCAAATATAAATATGTTCTAACATATGGTAAAAAATTATGTAATTACTAGACACATGCTCAGATTCAGATAAATAAATTCACTAAATAACAAAAATCCAAGAGTGCAACGATATAAGTTGAAAAGATCAATATACACACTACAACTCAGAACCACATAACTTACTGAATTACAAATTAATATGATGTTGATTTAATAAACCAGAATCAGATACTATAAGAGACAACTCATTTTGTTTCTTTGTACAAAATTCCTAATATGCATAACAGCAAAAATAGACAATTGTCTAAAGCATAACAACGATATTAAATTGAAGTTGCCGATATTGATTTTGCAACTATTTTGTTAAAAAATGTCTAAAATGAGTAATGTTCCCTCTAATATTTTTCACTAAAATGTTCAGAAAATGTCAATTGATCTTGTCTAAGTTCTAGCGACATTGGGACAAACTTGTTTAAATTTAAAAAAATTGGCAAATTTCACCAGTGTCAAACAACATCCGGACCCTGAAATACAAAAATACATACAAAGCTATTGAATTCAGTTTGTCTTTTACTGGATGAACTGCTTGTGAACTTTTAAAACTTTGCAAATTTTTCCTTGGCAAAAAAAGAGCACATTTTGCATTGATTGCAATTTAATTTTAAATGTGGCATTATTATTCAATTTAGAGGCTAACTTCAACCATACGGAAATCCCCTAATTCAAAAATTACCACCCATACTTAAAAAGGGGGCAGGAATTTATAGTTAAAAAATGAGGTTCCTTATAAAAGTACAGTCAATAACTAAAAAATAAATGATAGCTGTATCGTGCAAATTAAACAATTCCAGAATATGAGAAAAAAATGTCAGAGGTGTTTTTTTACAGAAATACAGACAGGTGAACTGCCTCATTACAACAAGCACCGTAGGATTTATAAGTACTATACCCAATTCTATATTCCAATAGACTCCCTTTTGTTTTAATCTCTGAATTCTATCCTTACCCCTCATGATAGGGCCCAAAATTTCTATAATGTAATACCTCAATGAGGAAATATGGCCTCCTGGAAGTGTTTAACTACTATACTTTTTTGTGCTTAATTGTTCTTAGTTGTCCACCGAGGACAGTATAAGTATTTCCTAAAATATTATATTTTCTCACCCACATAGACTAAAACACAGGGACATTTCAACACATACACCACAGTGTGGTCACATGGGGCGTAATATTTAATAAAATACATTTTCCTGAATTTTTCACACTTCATAATGCCATTTCAATTAGGGCATGGAAATGTGCCTAAGAAAAGGTTACCAAAGGGTTATTTCCCAAATTAACTTTGGAGGTCTAACTTGACTAGATGATCTTTTGCTTCTGCTTCTACCTTTTCCCTGGCAAAGGTAATTGTCACATGCATGGCCAAGCAAATTTAATAGAATATGCCATACATTTGTTTATCTATGATTCCTGTGAGAAACTTTCTATGTACAGTAACTTTAAAAACTATACAGTAAATTGCTTTTTTCATCACGTTGAGTTTCTTATCTGTGTTTTTTTTTTAATGGATTGCATATCACGTGACCAAGATAACATTTTGTAAATATGAAATAAATACAAAATATATATTCGTATAAAAAAACCCCAGAAATATAGGGCGCTTTTCAAACCACCACCGAGGGGCAATGGAGACCGTGGAAGCAATCTCACCATCTCACAGATAATATATGAGAAAACCAATAGTGTTGATTTTTAAAAAAATCTTTATATATCAAAAACTAATAAAAATGTGCACTCACAAAGTATAGCACTCATAAACAAATGTTACACACAAGAAGACATCAGAGAAAGCGGGCTCCTGACTTTGGGAAAGGTGTCACTGCTACACGTGGTGCATCCAGCATCGACCGTCGCTTCCAGTCGTGTCTCCTCCTTTTCGAATCCTCCAGTATTTGGACTCAATGCATTTCATTTTTCAGCTTGATCAGGAGTTTTCTACTACCTGGCTCCTAAGGCAATGGCCCCAGTCCTCCCTGCTGCACTCGTACATGGCGGTGCGTGCAAAGACTACAGCCGCGATAAGAGGGCTGTGCTGTGGTGTGTGGGCTGTGGCGATAGCGTGCGCCACCATGACCACCAGGGACTCGGCCTAGGCTACCATATATACTGTCTGTGGTAAATTAACCCCTAATGTTCATCATCAAACTGAGATATATGATGTTAAATGCTGCTTTTCATGTATTCATATAATCCCAGAAGTATTTAACAAATGTATCCTTTTATTAAAATGAATACAAAATTATTTTACTGCCCCTTGTTCCCTGGGTGTATTGCTACCAAATATGTATAGATGTGCATACCTTTTAGACCAATATTGGGGCCTATTCTATAAGCCTCGATAAGACACTTATCGAGCACTTATCGGCCAAAATGCCTGCTGCTATTCAGAAAGCCTCGATAGTGGGTGATAGAGGCATGAATCAGCAAATTTTTCAGCATCATACAAAAATCACCGGCTGAGCAGCAATAAGCCACTTATCAGCAGGTTCTGAAACTCGTGCAATTCTAGTAGACGTGATTAGCTTATAGAGGCGAAGCGTGGGTCTAGAATGTCATGTTTCTCCCAAAATCCTCACTCCAGGAAAAGTGTGTGAGGCTGGTGAGAAGCTGCTGAGAGGCAGCGAAACAGGACTTGGGACAAAAAATGCATTTTTTTCTGCATTGGATAGATGCTGTGAGTCTTCGGAGCTGATATCCATTAATATCAGAACCTTAGACCCCCGGCATGAATCCCATGCAATAAAAATGCATTTACAGGCAAATTCATTACCTTAGTGGCTAACCGATAAGGCAATGAAGGGGTTAACACCTCTGGCTACACCAACCAAGGGCCAAATACCCTTTCACCCACCCCTGCTACCCACAATAAATATTGAAAACATAACAACACTAATTCCCACATCCTCTACCCCCACATGCTTGATACCAGAGGCTGCAGGTGTCTGGTAGTCCTCAGGTGGTCCCCATAGGTATCTGGGGGCCATTTTGTGGCCCGCGTGGGTGTCTGGGGGCCCTTCAGTAGTCCCCACAGATGTCTGAGGTCCCTCAGTTGGTCCCCGTATGTGTCTGGGGTCCCTCAGGTTGTACCCGCATGGTCTGAGTCTCCTTGGGTGGTCGCCACTGGCCTACAGTACCAATCCTGTGGCAAAAAAAGTGGGGAATACATGTAAATAATTACATGCCCCTCTCCCTCCTGCCCCCCAACATATACAGTACAGTAATGGGCAAAATAACTATTATCCAGAAATGGATAATAGCTCATTTGCTCATTATAAAATCAAACATTAGCCAGCCAGCATGAATAAAGTAAATAAAACTTTCAACTTACCCCTGCCATCATGAAGGGTGTCCTCGTCAGCATACTGCAGGTCCATGTCCTCCGATGCCAGCAAGAATACATGAAAAATGACAATCTAATGGCCCCTAAAACCTTAATCACCTTTGTGGTTAATAACCGCTATTGTAATTAAGGGGTTAACCCCCATCCCCCACTACCCATCGGGAGGCCTAACCGCCCACCCAAGGGCCAATATACCCACCCTCTACCCATTGATTGGCACAGTGGTATATCATACCATATAATATGGGAATGATAAGCCACTATAGCAGTCAATGGTCAACCTAATACAAATAATTAAGGCCCAAAATACACAATATTTAAAGAAATACACAATCACCTAAACACCCCAACAATAAATTAACTAAATAGCCTAAAAGTACACATTACAAATAATTATCTAACACCAAAATAGCAAAATTATTACAATCATGTTATTCCAAAACAATACAATTAAATAAACACCTATCTAAGCAAACTATTAAACAAATAAAACCACTAGTCAAACAATCAATTAAATAAATAAAAGCACTTGACATCAAAACAAATAATTAATTTAAACCACTAGCCAACAAAACAATTAATTAATTAAAATGCTAACCTATCCTGAAATGTACTAAAAATAAGCCATCTAAATTCCAAACAATTGAATCCAAACAATAAAAACAAAATAGAAAAAATTACAATAAATACAAAACAAGCATTTGCCAAAAAATACATTGTCTGTCACTGTATTTATCTGTACCCTAAAGGGTCACAGATTAATACATTATTGGTCAATGGGCAAGCAAATACATAAAAATAAATAAATACAATAAAAAACCTGAAAAAAACTATTTCATACATTCAATATTTTACTTACCTTTAGAAGACATCACCCTCCGAATCCCAACGTATCTGCAAGCTCTCGTACCGTGACATCATCACCCACAATCCAACGCCATCCACCTTGAAAACCAGCATCAGGTTAAAAAAAAATCTTCTTTCTTTTATCTTCTATCACCATCTTCTATCTTCATCTGTAATTATTTTTATCTTTTCTTTAATCTTCTATCTTCTTCTTTCAATCCAAAGCCCCATGGTAAATTCACAACAGGATGTTGTATCATTGGCTTTTTGAGGTAAAATGAGACGTACAGGCCTTATATATGGCATGTGATGTCACATTTTAGGGTCAGATGGTACAGCTCCAAACCAATTGGACGCTGTATCATGTGCCCACCTCTTTTTTTTTTAAGGATGTGATGTCATCTCCAATGGAGGTACGTCACATCCTTAAAATCACAATGGCTTTATCATGGCTAAGAAAATAAAATGAACAGAGATGAACTTCTATTAAGGTGCAGGCTGATATGAGCCTGAGACACAGCCAATCCAGAAGATATCCAGATAATTTGATTAAAACAGAGTGGTTTATTAAGATAAAATGAGTGCTACAATGAACTCACATGGAAAGAAACAGCTGTGCTCCTGACTGCTCCGGTATGCGTCGGGATTGAAAATCAATCAATCCAAATCAGAAGCCCTAAATATAAACATGCAGACTGCAAGATCCAAAGAGCTGATTGATTGATTTTAAATTCCGACGCAGCCCGGAGCAGTCAGTAGCACAGATGTTTATTTCCATTCTTTATCTGGATATCTTCCATATACCGGGACTTGGTATACCACGAGGGCCCACAACCCCCCTCTTTCCTCTCCGAGTGACGAGACCGGGACATCCAGAGATACCATCTGTGGGAACAGACTCACACACGGCCGTGTGAGTTTATATTGTATCTGTTTGCAATTCCCACTGCTGTCAATGCTTATTGGGGTTTCCAGTGTGGGGTGCATTACATCTCCCCACTACTTCCCCCAACCACATCCCTTTTCCCTCCCCCAATCCCTGATTGCAATCTGCATGATTGGCTGTGTCATAGGCTCATATCAGCCTACACCTTAATAGGAGTTCATCTCTGTTCATTTTATTTTCTTGCGCTCCCCTATTTTCCATTTCATATACCACGGGGATCGTTGGGACGAGCCTTTTGGGTTGAGCTACAGAACCTACATTTGGGCCAGTATCATTGTTTTTGGCCCCACTGCGTATGTATATTTTCAGTGTTCGACAAACCTATACATTTGCTCGCCCCGGGCGAGTGGATTTAACCCCCGGGCGAGTAAATATTGGCCCAAGCAGCACACGTTTGGTACTAGGTGGCGAGTAGATTTTTTTGTGTGGCGAGTAGATTTTTTGGTGATTTGTCAACCACTGTATATTTTATCCTGTACGTTGCATTCACTGTGAGTCATATTGGAGCACCCTAGTCCTTTCTATAAATCCATTCTTCAAGGGCCATTTTCATAGCCAGAAGTTCCAAATTTCCAACATCATAGTTCCTTTCCGTGGCAGAATTTTTTTTAGAAAAGAAAGCACAGGGGTGGCGTTTCTATTTCCTTTGAGAAAGAATGGCTCTGACTGCCAGATCGGAGTCAACCACTTCAAGCATGAAGGCTTTCATAGGATCTGGATGGATCAGCACAGGTGCGGAAGAAAAGGTGGACTTGAGCTTCTCGAAAGCCAGAAGAGCCTCAGAAGGCCTTATCTTAGAATTTACCCTTTTCTTAGTAAGAGCTATAATGGTTGCAACCACCTGGAGAAATTCCTGATAGATAATCGGTAGTAGTTGGCGAACCCAAGAAATTGTTGCTTCGGTTTGAGGCCTAACGGTAAGGGCCAATACAGCACTGCCGATACCTTCACACGATCCATCTCGAACCCCAGGCAAGAGATGAAATACCCAAGGATAGAAATCTTCTTCTGTTCGAACTGACACTTCTCGAGCTTGGCAAAGAGGAAGTGGTCCCGAAGTCTTTGGAGGACCAGTCTAACCTGTATTCAATGTTTGGACAAAGAACTTGAAAAGATAAGGATATCGTCCAGATATTGCAGGTCATAACACTAAAACAACCACAAAGGTCCTAACACTAACTAATTAAAATTCTTATTTACCTCTATAAATAGAGGAAGAATGATTGCATCGGATCTGTCCCAACCAGCTGCATGAAAAAGACCTGCTTACTTGGAAAGTGGGGATGGCCGAGCTTTAACCATGTGGTCATTCTTCCTCTAAGATGCAGCAAATAGAGTCCAATCCAGAAGAGGCCACCTTCACTTGGATTACCACAGGGGACAGAGGTACAGTAGTAAAGACACACTGACACACAGCCGAACAGACACAACCCCCCCCATCCTCACTCACCTTAGTAGAGGCCTGTACTGTCCTCTAATGCTCAGCTGCTTGCTCCTGTCTGCCTGCCGCTCTCCTCACATTAGCAACTGCAGAGTGTGTTAAAAAGTAATTGTAACATTTTTGGCATTCTGTGTAGTTTATAAGTCCCCACCCATGAAGACGTTTACTCCAATCCAGGCTCATGGGAGGCAGCAAGCCCTAGGACTGTGGTGTCAGGAAACAGAGAAAATTTGCCACCCCCAAATTTTGCTGTCCTAGTCCCTGTCTAATGGGCCTAAACATAAATATGCCACTGTGCATCCTGCTAAGTGCAGTGCACAATTTCACAATGAAATTCATTTTGTAGCTAAGGCAATATTAATTTACAGTAAATGGTACAGGTGGCATAAATGCTAGCAAAATGTGGAAGTATATTAATTTAGTAGTCTTTTAATGTATTTAAAATTATAATAAAATATTCTTTTGGCCCAACTCCTCCTAATTTCTTTTCAGATGAGACCCATTTGAACAACTAGCTGAAAAGCCTTGCTCTATATTGCAACCCAGAACACATAAAAAACAGACACAAGTAGACTAGAATGAGATAACTGATTAAAACATATGTAATTTTTAGATTCAGAATTTATGAGCTTTCACATATATCGCCAGGAGACGTAGAACTCAATACCTTTTAAGGGATTTGAACTGTCAGTTTTTTTCTATGCTTTCAAGCAATACTTTAAACAGTAGCAGAATATATCATAGCTTATCACAACACCCTCACAAATGAACACAAATTAAATATCTTGATTTTCTGCAAATATCTGGTACCCAATCACAAGCACTACATTTAAACCAATTCCCTGATAACAGAGTAACATAACACATCCAAATGAATTTAAACATGTGCCACAATGATTCATTTTGACATGCAAAATCTGATATGGCTAATGGTGCCTGGAAATAAAAACAAACATGAGGATTCCCATTTCCTGAGCATAGAAAATTAACTTTACTCAAATAAAAAATAGCTCTCATTATGCAAATGTCATAACAACATTGACACATATTTTTTTTTACTAGCATTTACAAAGATAGTTATTCATTTCTAGACATAGACCAATAGATACAATATCATACACATGCACTCATTATTTGATCATCAGATTGTATACAGTACAGTATATGTTTGGAATCACTTTAGACCAATTTTATGTGAGCTATACTAATACTAAGACCATTTCATAATCCTCTGATAATAGCTTTTACTAAAATGAAAAAAATAATTATATACCAAAAAAAGAATAATATAAAGGTACCAACTGACTAGTGTCATCTTCTTAGACCTACTGAGAAGTCTAACCTACGTTGTGCAATTACTGTATACACACAACTTTTCTCCCATGCACGATTTTCCATTTAATTGCTGAACTAAACAAAAGTTTTCCCCCATAAAAATTCATAACATAATATCTTCCTACTGACTTTTATCACTGTAGAACCACTGAAAGTATTTATTTTTCTGACTTTTTCAAGCTATTAAAGTGTTACTAACACCCTAATAAAAAAATTAAGAAGACAGTGTTATTATTGTTTATGTTGTCCATCTTCCAAATTAGTCTTTAATACTATCTTCAGCAATGTTATAAAAAAAAGTTCCTTATTCCAAAAAGTTTGAAAATAATATACAGTTGTTGTATGGCCATTAGGACTCTTTGTTTTTGACATATGATTATTCTTTTACCATCATACATAATTAGGCCATTCAGTATATGTATTGGCATCGATCTATTAAAATGTAAGAGTACTTGTTGCAAATGTCACACTAGGAAATATCATGAATTCATGAATTATAAAATTCAATGGAAGCCGATAGATTGATTCTTTTTTATTGTATTGAATTGTTGTTTTTCTGTAAACTGACGTCATTGGGTGTAGTGAGATAACTTAGGGTATTTAGTATAACCAATGTATAAAATACAATATCTAACTGCCTGCCAATGCTAGGCTGTAGCTACTACAGACGAGACAATGATTATTCCAAGGCTTGCCTTAAACTAGCCCGGTTACATGCTGGGTACATGCTGGGTGTAACCTGGCTAGTTTAAGGCAAGTTTAAGGCATTTCTGCATTGACTAATGACCCATTGGATTAACACAGCAGGGGTCCCTGGCAGTCCAATTCAGTTTGAATGGGACTGCCAGGGACCTCTGCTGTTAATCTAATGGGCTATTAGTCAATGCAGAAATGCCTTAAACTTGCCTTAAACACAACCCAGCATGTACCCAGCATGTACCTTGGTCTTTTTGGCGATTGCCACTGGTTTGTGCTAGAATAACCGTCGGCAATACAGTATATGCAACTCAAGCATTTCTTCTCATCTCTGAACCCTGATGTAAAGATGCTGGCTGCAATGCGTCTGACATCATCAGTGTGTGAGGATTTAAAAGGAACTTTCACTGGAAACTATCAGAAACCCTTAATGAAGTTGCATTAGCAGTGAAACGTGTAAGGTAGCGAAAGATGAGATGTAATAGATAAAGGACAACACCGCCAGAACGCTTCAAGTCCTGCTAAGTGATACAGTATATGCAAACCGGACGGCACTGCATGGATGGTCTGTACTGGAGAAGGCTGATACCAACAAGCCAACACACATCTCAGCAGCAGTCGTTTATCTGGACCTTCTGTGTGTCTGACCTGCTTGATACCCACGCATGTTTGTAACAGTCTTTTTCCATTGGAAACATTAGTAATTTTAACTATTGCACTATTTTGATTATTTTTGTTTTTTCGTTTATATACCCTGGGAAGATTTTCACCTTGGTATACTTTTGTAATAATCTTCTTAAAGACATGCTGGAAGGTCTTTACTCAGAGCTGCACTCCATCAGGGTTTCGTATATACATATTTTGATATTTTGTCACTTTTTACAACACAGCAGGGGTCCCTGGCAGTCCCGTTCAGTTTGAATGGGACTGCCAGGGACCCCCGCTGTTAATCCGATGGGCCATTAGTCTGTCTGCAGAAATGTCACAGAAATGTTGCAGCATGTACCCAGCATGTACCCAGGTCTTGTTGGTGATTGCCCCAGATTTGTTTTAGAATACTCGTCGGCACTACAGTAGGATCATAGTAGAAAAGCCGAGGTCGAGGGATGGAGAAGAATGGATTGTAGGGGTCACTAGCCGAGTCGTGGGTAGGCAAGAGTAGAATCGACGAGAGGAAGCCAGGGTCGAAGATAGCAGACGGCAACAAGATACTCTGTAAACAAAGCAAGGCAGCATGAGACTAGGCTAGGTGCTTGCGACCAGCAACCATCAAAAGGTTTATGCTCTGCCAACTTCTTGGTGGAAGGGCTGAGCCTAAATAGGAGGACCGGCGAATCAGATGCCTGATTTGCTGCTGCAGGTAGTATAGAAACTGGAACCAATCAGGTGACTGGAGCTTGGCGGGGGCGGAGTTTGCACTGGATCCTTACACTATATGTTTAAAACTACAGTAACAGGGTGCTTTATGCACTCTCTATCACTCTCTTTAGCTCTGACTGAGAGCTGACCTTTGGAGAGACAGAGCAGAGGTTCTTGAGTCCCAGGAGAGACAGACCAAAAGAAACCCAGATCTCTGGAGCTGACCAGTCTTGAGCTCTGCACAACAGAGCTGATTTCAAGACACAGGGAAAACTACTACACCTGAAGCTGAACCAGGAAGGTCACTCAAGGGACAAGCAGATTCAGTGCTGAGTATCGCAGCTTGGTGTGGAGGACCAGCAGAGTGGATATCGCCGCTTCCCTTGGCTTCTTTGGACGGGTCTTCCAGGCCTTGCCGTCACGTCCGGTGACGTCACTACCGGTCCCGGCACACATCGGAGACCTCATTTCCGGTACCAACCAGGATACACGGAGGAGCACACGGCGTTCTTGATACTCTGAGGATTCTCTACACATGGAGCCTATATCCTACCATCACATGCCATTAACCTGTTGCCGTCCTGTGAGTGTCACTCAGGTTTTACCCAACCGGATTGGCATCCCTAATACTGTCCAGTTTTTTATAATCTAGTTATATTAAACTACTTTTACTATTAGCTTTGCTTTTGTGTTTGTATGTCTTGTTAGTGTTGTTAGTCAGTCTGTGAGTCCATATCTGTGTGATTATTCATAACAGTGTTGCACTAATCGTCTCTCTTTTCATTCCATGTTCCAATCCCACGAACGAAGCCCCACCAGGTCACCTCAAGATTAAGGGACAGCAGACCACGTTGGGACTCCAATTACTTCCATTGGACTTTCATTATTCCACCTAATTGGACTAATTAGGCGCCGGTATCTCTCTGTTTTTAGGGTCCTTTATGCAGAGACATATACAGTATGTTATTATAAATTAAAGGAATTCCTTTTTCACTTGTGTTTAGAAAAGAACCCAGTTTCCAATATAGAAGTATCCAGAGTTAACATATCTTTACCATTATTTACCATTTTACGATATAAATTTGCAATGTTTGATTGTAGCAAACTGAAAGTCTGACTACATATTATGCTTTTTAAATAAATTATTTGTCAATTGCTTGAAAATAGAAATGAGAGAACCACAAACACATATTATTATTATTATTATTATTATTATTATTTACTGAATTGATATATATAAGCCCAACAGTTAAAACATAATAAACATTGCATGACTCTCCATCATTCCATCCTTCTATTTACTTACAGAATCACTGTGATAATGATAGTGCTATTTTTGTGCAAGACGGATAAAGCCAAATTGTGATACTGTATGATGTGAGGTGTGATGTAAAAGGTGTTACTGCATGATACTGGCCATTCAAATGAATCATTCATGCATGTGTTATACCTAACCTAATTCAAATCAATAATATCTAAATGATGTTTTAACCTGCTTATTTTCTTTTCTAATGCTTTAGAAAGGCACCTTAATTTGACGTTGAAGCTTAATGCATTTTGATTCTGATATGAAGTTTATTAAACTCTCTGTGTACATTAATATAAATAGTTGCAATCTTTTGGCAGAAATCCAGCTGATAAAATGTTAAGCCATGATCTTTCTGTGAACTGAAGCTTCTACTTCCAGCATGCGTAAGGGTCAATGGTCACTGTCATCTAAGTAAGCGTAAAAAAAAGTTCCTTATTAAATTGAATGAATAAATGTCAGTCTTTTTTAGCAGCATTTCAATTAGAATACTTACAAAAATGACCATTGACATGGAGAAATATGTACATATTATTTATATTTTTCAATTGTGCAATGATTCCATGTACCCTTCAAAATAAAGTAGAGACACAAAGAAAAAGAAAAAGAAAAACACTCGCCATCTGATAAATTAGTGTCTGAAAATATGAGACAGCAATGCCAGACAAAATAAATAATTTGGGTCTTTCAAAGGAACATGAAAGAAAATAAGAAAGAATGTCTTACATATGCCAAACCTAATCAAAACTTCAGCACTCCTGATAGCAATGTTAATTAATAAGGTGAAAATGCTGTCATTCATGCCTTGTATAAGATAAAAACATATGAAGAAATTATGTGCTTATGTATTGTAATATGCATGTTAGTAGTATAAATGGTGAATAACATAAAAACATAATTGTCAGCTATAGGATTTTATTAGCCATTTTGGTTAAACCATGAGAACAAAGTGCAGATAAAGCAGGCATTATTGCATCTGCTGGTGCCCACTGTAGATTAAACTCATTGGATTTGGAATCCATTTTGTCTGTTAGGATCCATTTTGACTAGTCAGATGTGTAAGAGATCTGTTTTGTAAGGAAATTGTGAAATCTACTGACTTGTAGAAAAGTGAATTTGTTTATGGAACATTATGGGTGAAAAATGGACCCCATCAGGATTATTGGCAATGTGCCCAGACTTTTTTATAAGTAATTTCTAAGCATGAGAATATGTTATTGTCTTATTTCTTTCAGTATTGCTTCATACTAACAAAGCCATGCATAGGTTAATTGGTAGCTAGAAAAAAGTTATATGAGGCAAAAAATACCATTTGTTCTCATAGCCTGTAGTCCTGCTTTTGCCTGTAACCAGTATATCTGAAGTTTATTTGTTTGTTATTTTGCCTCTTGAAGAATAAAGTAGAAACTGCTAAGAAATATCTGTCTGGTGTTTTATCTGCACTGAAAGGATATACAGGTGAGCCCCGCTCATGTGGCGGGTTCCGTTCTAAAGTCCGCTGGAAGCGGCGATTTTCGGCGTCTGCGCATACGCAGATCTGCAATCCCACCTTCTGTGCATGCACAACCTCCGTTCTGCACATGTGCAACCTCCTTTCTGCGCATGCGCAACCTCAGCACCCCCCGTTCTGCACATGCGCGACCTTGGACGTCCTCGTTCTGCGCATGCGCAGACAATGCGTCCCCCTCTCGGTACTGCCGTATCGCCAAAAAGCGGGGCACCGAGAAGCGGGGCCCTACTGTAGAAGGATCTATAAACAAATAAAAGGAACTTTCTTTATCTCCATCATCTTCAATAATTTTTTCCGTCACTATGGAGTGCAGTAGCGTGTTAGCTCCAGCTACTCTTTTTCACATGACTAATGCCATTACAATTTATTTATTTATTTTATTTACAATGCTCCCGCTGATGCATTCTGTGCAGTTTTTCCACTTATCAGGAAATTTTCAAATTCTCTGGAAATGTGACCGCTGATAGGGATAACATTTCAAACACTGGGAGATTGGAAAATTCTGAGTTAGGACCCTTTTTAATCTAAACATTTTTTACCAAATTTTTGAAACAAAACTTTTGATACAACAATTTTGGAAATCACTTTTAATTTAATATTTTGCACTTTTTTTAACAGTATATGCACTCTTAGGGTCCTATGCAGTAAGCGTTCATAAAAAAATATCGACGGGCCATTTCTATCGCCTTTTTTTGGAGTGTTGCTATCACGGTATTCAGAAAGCCTCAATTACCTGTCATAGCAAAATTCCCAAAACGGGCGAGTTGCCGCCAGCGATAGGATCGACCCTGTGAAAAGGCCTAACCTGGCGATTCATTTCTGCTGCAGAGAGAGCTCCTCAGAGAGAGCCGCCTCTCCCAGTGAAAATCTCGTCCGAAATGGATGTAGCAAACCTCCAATGGGTCTCTTGAAAGTGGTCTCACAGCACATGGAAATAAAAAATACAGAATATCATAGTGCAACACCATACAACAAGAAAAACGTAATCCTGATGAAGTGAGCGCAGTCTCACGAAACATGTTGGGTGGTAGTGTTTTGTACACTGCATGTTGATATTATACCCAAGCTGATTTTATCAGCTGCTCCGTTGAAGAGACTTAGTGGGTGAATATGCAAGGAGTCAAACTTTTCATTAGTTGTTTCACTCAACGATAAGAACACTTGCAGTCTCCAGTCGCAGTCTTGTGACATCACCAGGAGGCGCCGGAGGTTTTCGGTTCCTGAGGTGTGTGTCCACGAGGCAAGGGCGGCTGCTTGTCAGTATTGATCCAGAGTTGGTGTGATTGGATCCTCCATGTGTTCAGGACGCTTGTACAACTTTTCCCTGTCGTGAGTAGGATTCTAATTTTAACCCTCTGGAAGTGAATCACTGTGTCAGTATTTCCTTTGTGAAGGCATTTGTCTGTTTTATTTATTTTATCTATATTAAATGTATTAGTCTTTCTAGCTATTCACTAGCCACATGTGTTTGTTTATATACTGCTGCGGCCAGCTTCAGTCTCACACTTACCCGTCTTGTCCCGCGGCTTTTTCGGGCTGGCGCCGAACTTGGCCGCGCACCAGCCGCATCTTCCCCGCATCCTTCTCCTCGTTCCCCTCCCCTCGCGACCTCTGCCTCTGCTTCTCCGTGTCCCCCGGTTCCCCCTCTGCTTCCCACATCCCCCCTTACCCCGCCACCACCTTCGGGGAACCCTGGGCACGCACGCCACGCGCGCACACACCCTGGCACGCGTGACCGTGCATCAGTGACGCGTGGCACGCGTCAGAAAAAAAAACAGCCGCGTCTGCCCACACATTGTGGTGGCGGCCGCAGAAGACTCAGCTTGGCCGCCACTGTATTGGTATTAATTGTGGTTTATTATTCATTGGTTATTTTTTAGTATTAATATTCATTCATATTTATTTTATATCTATTTTCTATTATTTTGGTTATTATTGGTGTATTTATGTGTTTTTCTTGTTGTATGGTGTTGCACTATGATATTCTTTATTTTTAATTTTCATTTGCTGTGAGACCACTTTCAAGAGACCCATTGGAGGTTTGCTACATCTTGCCATTGGACTATTTATGGTTGGAGTTCCTTTTATTTATTTTCTGGACACTTAGTTCACATAGTTTTTCAACTGTATGTTCACTTAGTAATATTAGGCGCCGAATTTCCTTTTTTTACAAATCCAGTCATGCTACCGTGGCCACATATCCCAATCCAGATTCCTCACGATGAATATAGCCACTATAAGGATTCAGTATTTGGCTAGAATGAGACAGAGCTGTAGCTGTGATAACAACCATAAAGATGCAGCACTAATTGTCTACTCGTCTTTGCAAGGGAAAAAAGCTCATGGCTACAGCTTTGTCAACTACAAAAAGAGAGGCCACAGTTAACGGTTAGGTGTGAGGGGAACTAAAACCTACCATTGATGTGCTGAATTTAAGCATTGAGAACCAAACACAAATAACCTGTCTACCGATAAGGTGGTCATACTTGTTGCAGATAAGCCTGTGATTGATGAGAAAGCTGTAGACTGGGCTACCCTTGTTGTGAAGGAGCATCAAAACGGTGCTACTGTAGCAGAGATCCCAATTGGGATTTCCCCACATATTGAATAATCGGTCAGTGTAGAGAATGTAATATGTCAAGAAACCGGGGCCCAAGACGATACGTCAACTGACTACCAAAGCAAGATGCCACGGGGGTCAATCAGAGTGGATAAAAATTCTGTCCATGTTGAATCACCCGCGATGATTGATACTGAACCCGATATATGTGGTTACCCTAGTCTCAGAGAAGAAAAGATTGCCCGTTGCATGGAAAAACCCATGTCCAAGCGGTTAAATTAAGATGGGGTAAAATGGAAAGAGGAACTTGAGCGAAGAGTCCTCTGCAGAGGTGAGGAAACTTAGCACATCATGGAAAGATTGTGCTTGGGAAAAGTTAAGCTCTAGTGACTAAAGCACGTTATTTCAAGCACGATCTGGAAGAGACAGTGGTTACCTGGAGAAAGGGCTCCAATCCCAGCATGACTGGGGGTTCTCTCCCTCCACCCATTCTCTTTTCAGCCACAGATATAGCTCAAGTGAGAGAGGAGCTGATCATTTGCAGCTACAGACAATTAACCAGTCTCTACCTGACTCATCAGACAGGTAGAAAAGCCTCCCGCTTGAGCTGCAAAGGTTTGCTCTAGCTGACAGGGGTGCGCAAACTTCCTCTGCTAGGCCCCCTGTCTGCTCTGCCACTTGGTAGTGCCCCACATCAGCGGTGCGCAAACTGTGGGGCGCGACCCCCAGGGGGGGCGCGACACTGCCGACGGGGGGCGCGGGGTTTACAGAGGCCCCGCGTGCTTCCCGAAGGCACTTAAATTAAGTGCCGGGGGAGCTGCAGGGCCTCTGTAAACCTAACTTACCGTGGCTCCGGCGGCTTCCTCCCTGCGGCTCCATGGCAACGCGGCGTCAAAATGACGCTGCGAGGTCATGTGACGTCACGTTGCTATGGCAACGTGACGTTATTACGCCGGAGCGCGGGTAAGTTGGGGTTGGGGGGGCGCAGGAACGAGGGGACAGCCGTCAGGGGGGCGCAGGGAAAAAAGTTTGCGCCCCCCTGCCCCACATGACCGTGAATACGGCATCAAATGTCGCCGCAGGGCATGTAACAGGATGTCGCGTGACCTGCGGCGCCATTTGATGCCACGTTGCCATGGCGACAGGTGTCAAATTACGCTATGGTGTCATGTGACAATCTCATCACATGACCCCATGGCGTCATTTGATGCCCATAGTCATGGGGATGTGTGGACTAAAGCCTGGTAAATTAGTTTATCGAGGCCTCACACTGAATAGCGCGGAGCCTCTGTAATCGCCATGCTCCCCCTAAAATCTGTGGCACCCCCCAGTTTGCGCACCCCTGCTCAAGCACATGTAAGTGTTTGCTGACAGAGAGGTCTCCCAGTAAACCAGCCCTTCTAATCCAGGACACAGCATTCATTGGAAGCCATCAAAGGGTGTCCCCCACTGCCACCCCCACAGACACTAACCCAGACCCAGACTGAGGGAAAGAGCCCCTGATAACAGGAATCTTTTGGAGCTTTTGGTTGTAGAGGCTGGTAAGAGTCCTATCTTCCCAGCCCTGCAGATAAGGACTGCGAGAGTGAGTTATCCCTTATAAAGGTATAGGCTGTTTATTTGTATGCTGCCTTTAAGCTGTATTGTTTAAAGATACGAGTTAGATACGAGAATAAAAGCCCAGGTTTATTTTTCCCAATATATGTCTCCCTGGTCATACCTCTGCACTCATCTCCTACACCAGTGGTGCGCAAACTGGGGAGCGCGCCCCCTTATGGGGCACAAGATTATTTAGGGGGGGCGCAGGCTGCGTGCGGCGACACCTGGAGGTGGGCAGAGCTGTGCACGGATGGCAAAGCAGCTCAAGCTCCGTGCTGCTGCTACTCTGTGGCTTTCTGCGGGGGCGGGGCTTCTCCGTGCTGCTGCTTCTCTGTGCTGTCTGCCTGCAGCAGGGCGGGGCCTTGCTGCGGGGGCAGGGCCTTCCCTGCGTCCAGACAAACCCTCCTCCTGTCTGTTACACGCCTCCGTTTCCAGCAACACACTGGGACTGGAGCAGGCTTAGTACTCACTCCCCTTCCCCCCCAGTTGAAAGTGTGTGTCTGTGTGTGTTGTGATTGAGTATGTGTGCTGTGTGTGTGTTGGTGTTGATTGAGTTTGTATTGTCTGTGATTATGTGTGTGTTGTGTCTGTGTTGTGATTGAGTGTGTGTTGTGTTGGTTGTGATTGTGTGTGTGCTGTGTGTGTATGGGTGTTGTGATTGTGTGTGTGTTGTGATTGTGTGTTGTGATTGTGTGTTGTGATTGTGTGTGTTTTGGCTGTGTTGGTTGTGATTGAGTGTGTGTTGTGTCTGTGTGTGTTGTGATTGAGTGTGTGTGTGTGTGCTGTCTGTGTGTGTGTGTGTGTGTGTGTGTGTGTGTGTGTGTGTGTGTGTGTGTGTGTGTGTGTGTGTGTGTGTGTGTGTGTGTGTGTGTGTGTGTGTGTGTGTGTGTGTGTGTGACCAAGATGATGACAAAAGTAAGATGGGAGGAGGAAATTAGAACATTTGTTGGAGCAAATTCAATATGTTTAAATACAGTTAAAACAATTTAACAAAAAGTTAAATTAAAAATATCTTTCTAAGCACTGATATTTTTCATCCTTCAGTTATATTATTGAGGCCCTGAGGCTTTGCTAATGTATTTTGTTAATTGCTGTATGCTGTACGGTGGAGGATTTTTGTCACTTTTTTATTCACCATAATTTACTTTGTGTATGTTTAAAATCATTTGCTCTATGTTGCAGAGCAGCTACTGATGCATACAACAAACACATTACAGGCACATCTTTACAAATGCACTATTATTTGCCTTTGTAACAATAAACAAATCAAAATGACTGAGGCTTAGAACATCATCAAGCAAAATTAATGTGAACGATATTGTAAGAAGAATTGTTGGGAGCTATTCAATGATAGTTTCAATCATGAGCTGCAAATTAAAAATCAAATTCTAACATTTTTAAAAAATCCTCTTCCTGAATTTACTATACATTGTCAAAGAAAAGAGTTGCATCCTTACCAGGTGAGATTTAGCAGTAGCTCTTATTATAGTATATTTCATTTTGGACAAAGATTTAGGCTGCGTTTATAGTACTGGCTACAGCGATGGTGACCAAAATCGCTGTAGTTAAAAGAATGAGATTTCCAGAGACAGCCGCACCACGTGACTGGCAGCCAATCACATAGCCTCTTGCCACCAGTTACACGGCAAATCAGTGTGCAACTTTCGCTACAGTGACGTGTGACATCATGGGTAGCATAGCTGTCGCTGTAGCCAGTACTATAAACCCAGCCTTAGCTCTGTAGGGAGAATTCACAAAGCTATGAAATAAGTGGTATCAGTGCTTTATCGGTGTTAACTGCCATTCAAGTACATGGCAGTCAATGCTGCTCAAGCTTCAATACCCCTTAGCTGAGCTTTGTGAAGCCTCGCGGGTTTGTATTAAGAAAACAGAAAGCATAATGAATTCTGGTTATGACTGAAGTAAGCTAAACATAACTCCTCCTAGAATTGATGGAAGCAGGAGCTACCTTAATTGCATTACATAACATTTTGGCACATGAGTTATATTTCTATAATTAAAAATGTCTTCTGGCCCATAGATATAAAATTGACAGTACAGTAGATCATGAAATAAAATGATAAATAATTTTATTTCTAAGAACAAAAAAATGTGCCATATTATTTAGCTTGCCTTTACCTTTGTAAAAGCTATAGCCATGTGAGTATAAAAAAAAATGTTGATGTTATATTTAAAAGATACAAAGTAAATCATTATGGCTATGCTACAGAATACCAACAGCTATAGTCCCAAAATGGTAGAAATACAATTTACCACATGGATTTCAGAAAATCAGCATTTATTAAGTTTAAAAGCAAACTAAAAAAATAAGTTCTGTGTACCATAACATCTTTATGCATCAAATAAGTGGTGTATCCAAATACAGATATACTGTATTGAAATAAACTCAAATGTCAAATTCATGAGGATATTAGGGATTTGGGGAGTGCAGTTTTTTTTTTTTTTTTTTTTTTAATTTTTTTACATGGATTGGAAGCAGGGATCCTAGCAGCTGAAATGTGATATTTTCAGGTCTGGGGCCTCTTGATTTTCACAGACTATTCTAAAATATATTGGAGCGCATGCGCGACGGTGGAGAGAATGGAGTCCTGATCACAGAGTTCCGTCCCCACCGGCACATATATTTGAAATAAAAGCGGCAAAAAAAGAAACTTTCACTTATTAAACATAGCGAAGGACAAATAATCATTCGCAGATGGCTTCCAGCAAAACAACACGGACTAAAAATCAGCAGATATCCATATATCTCAGGAAGAAGGGGGCTATATCATCTGATAAGCCGGGGACTCCCGCGCAATCAAGTAGCATGAATCCCGAGTATGATCCTTCTACAGAAGAAGATAGAGATGAAGAGACAGTCCGGCGAAAGGATTTGAAAGAATTCTGTGCCAAAATGCAGTAAGGTTCTTCAAAAAAGAGCTGTGGGCCATCAGACAAGACGTGGATGCAATAGGAGAGCGGACGGCCACCTTAGAGGCAACAACAGATGAAACAACTGCTACCCTGATACAGACTCAAGAACAAGTCAGCACACTACATGAAAAGATTAAATTCCTAGAAGATAAAGCGGAGGACGCAGAAAACCGTGACAGACGGTGTAATATATGTCTGCGGGGAGTCCCTGAAAGTATAACAGACCCGGCAGATTTCACCAACAATTGGCTGGAACACTTGTTCCCGGATAAACCGGAGTCAGAAATCTGTTTAGACCGCTGCCATAGAGCTTTGCGCGGTAAGCCGCAAGCAGGAGACCCCCCCAGAGATATTGTTGCCCGCTTTCACCACTACCGCACTAAGGAAGAGGTGTGCAGGATTGCCAGGGAAGCAAGGTCTCTGGAGTTTGAAGGAGTCAGACTTCAGGTTTACCAGGACCTTGCTCCAGCTACCCTCTCCAAAAGAAAAGCTCTGGCCCATGTTACAAAGGCACTCAGGGATAACAACATTAAATATCGTTGGTTGTTTCCCTGTTATTTGCTCTCTATTAAAAACGGTGTTGCACACACTCTTCGGAGACAGGAGGACGGGGAGAGCTTTCTGGCCAAACTCGGTGTCACTGGTTCACCTCAGGGCCCCTCTCACCCCCCATCAACCAACTTGAAAACACCCGCCCCATCGGGAACAAAGCAGCCCGTCCCAAGAATGAATCTAAGAACAGTGATACCACCGAAAACCCAAACACCAAATAAGACCTTCCCGTGCAGCAGTGCCCTTCTGGAAACCTTCCCACATCCACGGTGACTTAAACCTAATGTCCATGCACCATCAGGCAGGAGAACTACTTACCAGGGCTGTTGGAGAATGATGAGTTCTCGGAACAGCTCCATCCACAACTTTGGAGCAGCAGCCATCTTCCCCAGGTCCTTCTTCGAGGTGAGCGGGAGGCAAAATGGCTTTCCCGCGCTAGAGACCTGACGTCACTGTCAGGCACCTCCCTCGCACGAGATCTCGGACACTTCCTGGAGATCTCATATTTCCAAGATGGCCGTTTCCCGATCAGGAGCCCAAACCATGGAGACTTCAACCCCTCTGTAATCCTTAAAGTGGAGAGGCGATAGGACATATAGCCTTCTCCACTTTCAAGTATATACAAGTATCGTTCCCTTGTACAGTTTAAGTGACATTAGGCTTTTCAAAAATAAACATACCACAATCACAACTGTTACAAAAAACATTAAGATTATAAGTGAATATGTACATGTGTTATAAACTTGGTAAGATGTGGTTGGTATGGGTGTTATGCCATATACAGGCTGTATATATATGTATGTTGTATATGTGCTTTGTATGTATATATGTAGTACATACGCTTTTTGTTCACTAATAATCTGCTGTATTGTATGCACGATATATATAATAGGTATATGTATAGATACGAGGTGTAGTTATATATATGTATATATATATATGAATATATATATATATATATATATATATATATATATATATATTATACTGTACGGTACTACATTATGCTATACTATATCGAATTGTTCTATACTATAGGTGGATATATATATATATATATATAGGTACTATAGGTGGAATTTGTATGTAATATATACATGTGCGATGTACATGTGTGCATGCGTGGGTATATATGTATATATGTAGGCACACTATATGCGTGTGTATGCATGGATATATGTATATGCGTAGATACACTAAGTATGTGCTATTTTTGTTATATGCTACATGTATAACTATGTGCTATGTACTGGACACCATTTATATTATGTACCATCATCTTTTATTATTCACTATCAACACTATTAGTAGTACTATTAACACCATCAATATGCCCCCGTTAATGATAGTCTAGCCCATCACAACACTCAATAACAATATATTGAACTCTTTATTAAAAAAAGACTTATTTAAGGTACCCAAAGATATTATAACAACGTAGTTATCCACATTCAGAGGTTCACTTATGTACAATGTGCAGATATACATATACATAAACCTGAGTCACTTTGGCTGTATACTCCCGTATTCAGAGTCCTACACATAGGCAATGTTTACCCAGATTCAGAGATGTTTAATCAAGTCCAAATTAAAATATTTAATATTTAGGGAGTTGATTACTTTTTTGACTAATTGTTACCTAATGTAATATAATTATAGCACTCGCTATAATTAACACAGGGAATTCAAACTTGTTGACGGACACAAATAAGATCCACATATAAGATGTATAGATAGTATATATGGTTCTCTAGTGTAATGTATATATAGTTGTTATGACCTGCACTTCATATTAGAGATACGCAGAATATTTATGTTTATCCCCCACATAACCTCTGGTTAATTATCCTCAATGGGATTACATTTAATACAGTTAATGCGCTTAACTCATTGTTCACTGTCTTATGCTTAGGTTATAGATACGTTTATCTATACTACGGTGATGTTAACGCCCTATTTATCTCATGTGTCCATATATCTGTCTTTTATACCTTTTATATCTCATTTGTCATATGTCATATATGTCTTCTCGGTTCCATTTATCAAACGGCCCATAGAAATTATACGGGATAGTCTACCAAACGTTGCTCCATAATTGTCATGTACAGACAAAGTTTTGACTATATTGATATTAGGTTTTATGGTCTCTCACGAAGAGTACAATTGTTGTCCCTGTTTATATTAAGGTTCCCAAAGTTACGTGGCACTCAAGACATCCAAGTTAAGCTGCCGCAGTTAATAAGTTAATAAATTTATGGAAACTGTGTCGGCGGGGTTATCCCTGGCGACGCGCATGTGTTTCTCTTTTTGGTCCCTCAATAGGAGAGACCAACCACAAGTCACAGGCAGGTTTGCCTCCATCACAGGAGTCCGATCCATCCATATGATGGAACCAGCAGACCTACCTACTGGGCACAGGAACAATACTCGGGGGCTCCCGGGGCACGTTCCTGATTTTTGTTCACTCCTTTTTACATTTTCCCTTTTTTTTGTGTTGCTTTTTAACCCACGTTATATCCCTCTTGTAGCTTCCCTTGTTTTGTCTCCCTATCCTCCCTCTGTCCTCTTCCCTACCTCCCCATGGACAAGCGGAACCATATGGACGAGACTAACCGACATACTTATGAGAAGAACATCGGATAGATTCACCAGAACGATGGTCAAAGGTGAGTATATGGGTCTTCACACTAGTTACTTCTTCCATTATAACACATGGCGTTAACCTTAATATCTCACAATGTAAAAGGCTTCAATAGTCCAATCAATAGAAAATTAGCTTTCAACAGGCGGACGTGTTGTTCTTACAGGAGACACACTTCAATAAGAACAACCCACCCAAATTCCTAGACAAGGGCTTCTCCCAATTTTTCGCTTCATCAGCCTCAATCTAAAAAAGAGGGGTAGCCATTTTGTTTAATAACAAAATCCCATTTGTCTCCCAGACAATTAAAAAATATACCGAAGGCCGCTATATAATTTTAGTAGGAATGATTCACGAACAGCCTATCACATTGGCCTCCCTCTACGCCCCCTCTATACAAAACGCAACTTTCTTTGATAAGTTTTTCAAAATACTAAACTCAGTAGCTAAAGGCTGCGTCATAGTAGCAGGAGATTGCAATATAACAATGCATTCAGATATAGATAGATCAAGAGGAGGTGTCTCTGATAATAAAAAAGCGCAATCCGCCCTTCACATAGGCCTAAAGGACACCCAGTTAGTGGATATATGGAGAGAGCTCCATCCATCTACCAGAGATTACACTTTTTATTCCCACCCACATACTTCATACAGTAGAATTGACTATCTCTTTGTCTCATGCCACCTGGTTCCTATGGTCACTCATACAGAGATCCATGATATTTCATGGTCTGACCACGCACCAATAGAGCTAAGGTGCAATAATATCCGAGCCAATCGGCCAGGTGCAAACTGGAAACTTAATGAGTCTATTCATAAGATACCTGAAATATGTGATGCAATAGATCAAGAAATAGTTCAATTTTTCAAGATAAACACAGGCTCTGTGGAATCCCATATGATACTTTGGGAGGCTCATAAAGCAACCTTAAGGGGCATATTGATCAACATCACAGCTAAGCGAAAACGAGAGAGAGATTCCAAAATTAAAATACTCCAATCCAAACTACATTCTCTTATCTTTAACCACAAATCTAATCCTGATTCACAAACAACATATGATCTAAAAGATACAAAAATTGAACTGAACATGCTATTGACTTCCAGAGCAGAAAACTCCCTGAGTTGGTCCAAGAGGAAATTCTACGAAAAGATAACAGGCCGGATACGATGCTAGCTCGAGCTTTAAAAGATAGGCAATCTAAGTTTAACATCCAAGCTATACGCTTAAAATCGGGCATACAAACAGCCAATCCCAAAAAGATAGTAGAAGAATTTGGTTCATTTTATAGTTCCCTATTCGACGGTAAGAAAGTGGCACATAATAACAACACGAGCAGAGCTCTAAGAGATTTCTTAGCCAGCTCAAAGATAGGGAGATTGACAGAGCAGGACAAGGAGGTCCTGGGCGCCGACTTCACATTAGAAGAAGTGTCACAGGCCATCAAAAACTTAAACCATCAAAGGCACCAGGACCAGATGGTTTCTCGGGGCTATACTATAAGAAGTTCTCAAATTCACTTGCCCCACGGCTGCTCCACATGTTCAACGCTATATTAGCAGGAGCCCCAATCCCCGAGGATATGCTGCGGGCGTCTATATCTCTAATACAAAAACCTGGCAAAGATCCGCTGAATTGTAAAAGCTATAGGCCAATTTCCTTAATCAATACCGATATAAAAATATATGCTATATTGTTGGCCAACAGGTTAAGTCTAATCCTACCCAGACTAATACATACAGATCAGGTCGGCTTCATCAAAGGAAGGCAGGCAGCGGATAACACCCGGCAATTTATTGATCTGCTAGAATTGGCAAATAAAAATAATGCTCAAACCATGTTATTAAGTCTGGATGCTGAAAAAGCTTTTGATAGGATTGACTGGCCATATTTAAAAGAGACACTAGCAGCATTTGGCTTCGGAGATCGGGTGAGTGGAGCGATTATATCGCTGTACTCAAGCCCATCTGCCAGGTTTATACATCAGGGCTTTCCCTCACTTCCATTTCAAATTCAAAGTGGCACAAGATAGGGGTGCCCTTTATCCCCTCTCCTGTTTGCCTTTTGTATCGAACCCCTGGCAGCATGCATTCGAGATAATCCTGATATCTCAGGGTTAAACGCATACGCTCAATCCCACAAAGCGGCCCTGTATGCAGACGATATCTTATTAATCATCTCAAGACCCCTCACCTCATTACCTAATCTATTTGATCTACTAGATAAATTCTCCAAAGTCTCTGGGTTTAAAATAAACCAATCCAAATCTGAAGCTCTGAATATCAATCTCCCTAGACATACAGAGAAACTACTAAAACTAAATTTCAATTTCAATTGGCAGAAGAAATCTATAAAATATTTAGGGATTTATATCACCAAAGATGCAAAAAGCATCTATAATGCAAATTAGCCCAACCTAATTTGGACGTTAAAACAAGACCTAATCGGATGGTCTTCCAAGAAGATTTCTGGGATAGGTAGGATACATAGCGTTAAAATGAATATACTTCCCTGTATCCTATACCTCTTCCAGACACTACCAGTGCCACTCAAACTGAAAGATATACTCTCACTTCAGTCTGCAATATCTAACTTTGTCTGGAACGGGAAGAAACCGAGAGTAAATAAATTAAATATGAAAAGACCTACCTTAGCTGGTGGCTTAGCGGTACCCTGCCTGTTATCATATTATAAAGCGGCTCAATTAAGTCATATTATACAATGGCATTCTGACCCTACATTGAAGAGATGGGTGGAATTAGAAAGTGCTGCGTGCTCCCCATTAGAGCTCAGCAGCCTGATTTGGTTACCTAAATTAGCGAGGAAACCCGCTACCCTGCCGCTCACCTCAATGATCAACACTCTATCGGTTTGGGAAGCAATGAGAATCAAAAACTCACTCACATCAAGATGCTCTTTAATGTCCCCCATCTGGAACAACCCGAGTTTTGCACCTGGCCTAATTGGTAACAGTAGTTCCATTTGGAGATTAAAAGGATATAGTAGATTCAAAGATATGGAAGGATACAATCTAAAAATCAAAACATTCTACCATATCAGACTAGAAAAAGATATTCCCCACACAGAATTCTATAAATACATCCAGATTAGAGCATTCTATAACAAATCCGCCCCATACCCTCCCTTGACAAATTTCGAAAAGCTCTGCCGGGTAGAATCCGACACTAAGGGACTTATATCTACGATCTACGGAGAGGTAGTCGAATCTGCCACTTCCAAACAGCAAACACCCTCATTCCAAAACCAATGGGAGTTAGACCTAGGGGAAACCCTAGAAGAAGAAGATTGGGACTCCATATTCTTAGCTACTGCCAAAAGTTCCATATGCACAACACTGAAGGAGAACGCATATAAAGTCCTTATGAGGTGGTACCTCACCCCACTCAAATTATCTAAATTCGCTCCAGGGTCCTCCCCATTGTGCCCCAAACAATGGGGAGGAACAGCTGACCTGTTACATATGCTGTGGTCATGCCCGCGGATCTCCCTAGTTTGGGAACAAATCAGGAATTGGATCCAGAGGATTTTCGACCTCTCTATTCCCACAGACCCATGGCTGTTTCTCTTAAACAGACCCTTAAAAGACCTGTCAAAATCGCATAATAAACTCATTGCACATTTTGCAATAGCAACGCGGTGTGAGATCGCAGCATTATGGAAACGCCCCGATATCCCAATTATCCCAAAGATTCGGAATCGTATTTGGTTTATCTGCCAGATGGAAAAGCTAACAAGTTTAGTTAATTATACTGGCGACAATTTCCTAAAAGTCTGGACTCCTTGGTTAGCACAGACAGACATCCCTGGGGTAGAGCGTGACACAATCTGGCTATGATAGTTATAAATGCGTTCTCCTACAGAGAGGTGAAGACCGTACCTACAACAAATACCACACACACCATGAGTTCGCTCATATATACCTTGCCTCAACGACGGTAACTATTCGTCAGCAGTAAAGACATCTCAACAGCTCTCAGAGACCACTCCATCCATTCCCTCCAATCTCACATTCCTATCCTACACCCCTTCCCTCTTCCCTCCCCCCTTTTTTTTTTTTTTCATCTATTATTATAATTTATTATTATTATTATTATTATTATCCCCCGACCCCTCATAATAAGAGTGACTACCTCCCGCACGGTTAAGTAGGGCTCGAAAAACCATGTGGGTCAGTTATGCGTAAATTAATGTTTATTATATGGTAAGTTGAACAATGTTTAATTGAACGTCTCTCTTTATGTATAACAAGCATATATTCATCAATAAAATTCAAGTTATAAAAAAAAAAATATATATATTAAGCTAATCATTTCTAGAGATGGGCGAACCGGTATGAATCCGTTCCATGGATTTCCATCACGGATTTTAATAAAATCCATCAGAGAGAGAGATATTTTAGCAGAGTATAAAGTTGTATATCTATCCCCTTCTAAAAAGAAGTATATGCTTAAAAAAGGAGCACACCTGAGGTACCTGGGAGATTTCCCCTCCAACCTGGATAATTTCCCCTCTGCTCGCACTATGAGAACAACACAATACCTCACACAGTTATATTACCAATTCAACCACCGACCGACCATCACCGTTGTCCTGATTGACACCAGTCAATCAAGAATCCGCGTATAATCTGTCTTTTGTTCCAAATTTAAAGCAGTACTGGAAAATGTTAATATCTCACTATTCATTAAAATAAACAAAGTAAAAAAAATAAAGTTACAGAAAATGTTCTGTGGCATAGATAACTGTTTTAATTTGTGGTGATTACTTAAAATATACATTTTCATTTGTACTGTAAATCATCCTTTCAATTGCTGCAAAACACTAACAATCCAAGTGCAAAATACAGAGCATTACTTTTATTAAGGGTTATAATATATTTCATGGTAATTTTCTATTTGATATTACATATAGTGTTTAATGTAAACAATTTTAAATTTTATTTTAATTAACACATTATTATTTGTTTATATGTGATGTTTATAGTATATGATTTTTACAATTTTCCTAATTTAGTTTTTTTTTTTCAAAAATCAAAAGTGTCCCAGTGTGATCTGTTAGAGGTCCTGCTTTGGAGTTTTGGAATTGTCTGGAATGTGTATATAATTGCATATGCACATTGTCTCCCAGCATCAGGAACTACTGTATAAATTATACTTTTAATATTGGTTACTCTACTGATCCATCATTTTAAATCACTAAGGTTAGAGCTTTGGGCTTTGACCTTTGGCTTTGAAAACGTAATATTAATGTAATGTAATATTAGTATTAGGGCAATAATGTCAATATATTGAAATAATGTCCAAAATACTGTACATTCTGTGATCTGAGCTGAGTAATACTGCATACAGTACGTATTCATAATTTAATTTTTTCAGTGCATATATCTTTATTTTGGTTATTAGAAATACAGTAGAAAGATATTGCTCTCTCACCTCAGACCTTTTTCACTCACTGGAGTTTATTCATTAGACTGCAAGAATTACACTTTTGTGCAAAGAGTGCACAATTCAGCATAGAGGTATATCTAGACTCTAGAAAAAGAGAATAGTTTTGGTCCGTGTTGAGGAATTTTTGTGGGGTATGAGTCTTGAATTTCCTATGGCTCTCCTCACCCAGAGATCTCAATTCCCACATGCAGATTTTAAGAAGCTAAAAGACAAACCAAATAGCACACATTTGAAGTAGAAACTGTATTGTAACTATTCATCTGTACATAGAAGCCCAGATACACTAAGCTCCATTAAATCAGGAAAAATAATGTCAGGTTACATAAATAAGTAACAGATGTTATATTGCCTGAGTTTAATGGGTATCCATTAAGTTAATTATACGTAAAAAAAAATATGGGTAAAGGTAGTAGCGGTAACTGAAATAGTGCATACACATGATAACCAATATAGTTGGTTGACAGTCACATAGCAAAAATCCCCTTGTGTTCCATTTAACACACTACTGCACTACAACCATATTGTGCATGGGTGTTATCTAAATATAATGCCTCCGCACATGCTAAATTTCAAATAAATACACAGCACATAAGAAAGTTTGTAAGCCATGTTATCATAGCTATATTAATATAGCTAAGGGGGAGGCTTGTACCTCTGCTGCTGCTACCTCTAGGCATAGGAGCCTCAAATTCATGTATAGAGTATTGGCGATACCCCATAATAATATTGTAGATAACACACCAAAATCAGTCAACTGTGTTACAGAACAAGCACAGCAGAGAAAAATTGTATTTGGCACCAAATTCCTCAGGATATAAATGCCTAATGGAATGCTGTGCGCACAGTAAATTTGTTTAAAAAATTGGGGCAGATAGGGGGAGAAAACTGAAGAAGAAGCTTGTTGACAATAATGCTGAGACTAGACACAGGAGAGGGACCACCACTAGACCTACATGTGTCCTCATATGAGAGGAAATTGATGGGTCATCTCAAAACCTCAAGCCTTCAAACAATGATGGACACAGCAGATCGTCCCTATGGGAACCTGATAAGTTCAAACCAACATCTTATATTATACAGTGTACATCAATATACAGTAATGTTTACATGTTATATTATTGCCAAGCTTGTCTGATATACATATGATTACAGTAACAATTATTCATCAGTCACACATACAAGTGGTGGCAAGTTCTCACAATAACCTATATGTGAGATGTTTATCTTCAAGGTCATATAATCTTTAAGTGCAGTACCCACGACTTATACATTACAAACATTTTAAAATACATATAAAATAATAATTTTTCAATTCTATCTCCATGGTAATGTAAGATAACTGCCTGCTACATAACATTATTCAACTGTTATATATTTATTTATATTACATAAACTATAAACGGAACCTACAAGCACACATACAAATTCAAATAAATACATAAGGAAGTTTCTCGGTCATGTGTTAACATGGCTGACGAGGCTTCTATCTCTTCTGTTGCTGCTGATGCTGCTGACCTTGGAGCTAGAAGGCTGAGAAGCTTTCAATTCACTGAGGAGTAGTTAGATATCCTCATGACAGATGTGGTTAATAACAATTTTAAATTGCTTCGGGCAGTGTGCTGAATAGAATAGAATTTGGGATGGTATCCTTGTCCAAATAAATGCCCTGGGCAACACCATGTGAACCATGGACATGCTAAAAAAAAGGGTACAACAGCAACAGGGAGCTGTGGAGGAAATGAGTAGATCATGCGGCCGACACAAGGCAAACAGGAGGTGGACCACCAGCTTAGCTGGACCTCACGCCCACAGAGTGCCGATTACTGGAGGTCATTGTTATCCTCTGCAGGATTTGGCACTAACAGGACTAGAAAATACCGAAGATCTTCATAGGGATCAACCTGGTAAGTGAAAACAGAGTATATAAAGAGTATCACATGGGCGTCCGCAGAAATTTTTTCGGGGGGGGGGCATAATTTTAACGGCCAGTGCCCAGCGTAAAAGTGGTGGTGAGTGCACCGTGGCGAGCGAGCCCGACCAGCATAAGGGGGGTTTCCCCCCCCGAGAAAATTTTGAAAAAAAGTGTGCAAATGGTGCATTTTCAAGCAAATTTGAGAAAGCAGGTTAATAAAGCAATTGTGAAAGTGTAGTTATGACATCAAAAAAGAGCAGCTACTCAGGGTTGTCGGATCTGGTGGGTGCCTGTAGAACTTGCCATGTCACTCTGGCGCTTAAGTGCAGAAAGTCTTCTGCGTTAGGGGGAATTCCGCTTTCTCCCGTGTGAAGCTTGAGAATCAGATCTGGAAGAAAGCAGTATAGGTTATTTTGGTGTAGGTACAGTATAGGTACATGTATAGGTACAGTTAATATATATAGGGTAAATAAGATATCCAGATCCAGAGTGTGAGGCAGAGAGAGCGAGATAGGATGACAGAGAGAGCGAGGCAGGATGACAGAGAGAGGGAGGCAGGGTGACAGAGAGAGTGAGGCAGAGTGACAGAGAGAGCGAGGCAGGGTGACAGAGAGAGCGAGGCAGGGTGACAGAGAGATTGAGGCAGGATGACAGAGAGAGCGAGGCAGGGTGACAGAGAGAGCGAGGCAGGGTGACAGAGAGAGCGAGGCAGGGTGACAGAGAGAGCGAGGCAGGGTGACAGAGAGAGCGAGGCAGGGTGTCAGAGAGAGCGAGGCAGGGTGACAGAGAGAGCGAGGCAGGGTGACAGAGAGAGCGAGGCAGGGTGACAGAGAGAGCGAGGCAGGGTGACAGAGAGAGCGAGGCAGGGTGACAGAGAGAGCGAGGCAGGGTGACAGAGAGAGCGAGGCAGGGTGACAGAGAGTGCGAGGCAGGGTGACAGAGAGCACGAGGCAGGGTGACAGAGAACGCGAGGCAGGGTGACAGAGAGAGGGAGAGAGGGAGACAGGGGGGGAGACCAGGGGAGACATAGGGGGAGGTCCAGGGAGGCTGTGGGGGGCCAGAGGAGGTCCAGGAGAGGTCGTCAGTGGACCAGGGGAGGTCTTGGGGGGACCAGGGGAGGCCGTGGGGGGACCAGGTGAGGTCTTGGGGGGACCAGGTGAGGCCGTGGGGGGACCTCTGGAGGCCATGCTGGGACCAGGGAAGGTCTTGTGGGGACCAGGGGAGGCATTGGGGGGACCAGGGGAGGCCGTGGGGGGACCAGGGGAGGTCTTGGGGGGACCAGGGGAGGCCGTGGGGGGACCAGGGGAGGCCGTGGGGGGACCTCTGGAGGCCATGGTGGGACCAGGGAAGGTCTTGGGGGGACCAGGGGAGGCTTTGGGGGGACCAGGGGAGGCTGTGGGGGGACCAGGGGAGGACGTGGGGGGACCAGGGGAGGCCGTGGGGGGACCAGGGGAGGCCGTGGGGGGACCAGGGGAGGCCGTGGGGGGACCAGGGGAGGCCGTGGGGGGACCAGGGTAGGCTGTGGGGGGACCAAAGGAGGCCGTGGGGGGACCTCTGGAGGCCGTGGGGGGACCTCTGGAGGTCGTGGGGGGACCTCTGGAGGCCGTGGGCGGACCTCTGGAGGCCGTGGGGGGACCTCTAGAGGCCATGGTGGGACCAGGGGAGGTCTTGGGGGGACCAGGGGAGGCCGTGGGGGGACCAGGGGAGGTCTTGGGGGGACCAGGGGAGGCCGTGGGGGGACCTCTGGAGGCCATGGTGGGACCAGGGAAGGTCTTGGGGGGACCAGGGGAGGCTTTGGGGGTACCAGGGGAGGCCGTGGGGGGACCAGGGGAGGCCATGGGGGACCAGGGGAGGCCATGGGGGGACCAGGGGAGGTCTTGGGGGGACCAGGGGAGGTCTTGGGGGGACCAGGGGAGGTCTTGGGGGGACCAGGGGAGGCCGTGGGGGGACCAGGGGAGGCCGTGGGAGGACCAGGGGAGGCCGTGGGGGGAACAGGGGAGGCCGTGGAGGGACCTCTGGAGGCCGTGGGGGGACCTCTGGAGGCCGTGGGGGGACCTCTGGAGGCCGTGGGGGGACCAGGGAAGGTCTTGGGGGGACCAGGGGAGGCCGTGGGGGGACCAGGGGAGGCCATGGGGGTACCAGGGGAGGCCGTGGGGGGACCTCTGGTGGCCGTGGGGGGACCTCTGGAGGCCGTGGGGGGACCTCTGGAGGCCGTGGGGGGACCTCTGGAGGCCGTGGGGGGACCTCTGGAGGCCATGTGGGACCAGGGGAGGTCTTGGAGGGACCAGGGGAGGCTGTGGGGAGACCACGGGAGGCCGTGGGGGGACCAGGGGAGGCCGTGGGGGGACCAGGGGAGGCCGTGGGGGGACCAGGGGAGGTCTTGGGGGGACCAGGGGAGGCTGTGGGGGGACCAGGGGAGGCTGTGGGGGGACCAGGGGAGGCCAGTGAGGGGGCCAAAGGAGGCCAGGGGAGAATCATGGGAGGACATGGGACATTGCTTACTTGCTCTAGAAGAAATGGCGGCTTCACAGCTCAGAGCCTGGCTGCGAGCCAAAAAAAAAAAATCCTGGCAAAGCGCCAGCCAATCAGGTTGGGGGGGGGGGAGTCCAGCAGGGGAATTGTTTTTGAGACTTCATTGGGCACGGCCAGGACTGCGAGTGATCCAGGGGGGGGGGCAAGCTCCCCCCTTGCAGACGCCCATGAGAGTATATACAGAGTCTATTGCACAGTATCTACCAATCTCATGTAAATGTAACACCCTTCCCCCCTCCTAAGGGAGATAGAAGGGATATTTGGTGTTTGTGGTGCTCACCTGCAGGTATCCAGGAGCCTGGGCCTCCACAGGTCAGGGAGCTTGGAGGGTAGATATTCTCTTTCACTGGATAGGTTGCAGTGCCTCCACCTGCAAGGACTATGTCAGAGGCAGGGGTGACCCCTTGCAAGAACTTGTTGATCAGTAACTTATCATGGACTGCCAGGAACTTTGCAAGTTGAGGTTTATTGTCAGCAGGATGAGCATGAACAAACAGCAACAATCAGATCAGGTTTTAGCTCCCTGTTGGTCATCAGAACTACACCTCACACTACCCCTTCCACGTGTAGGCTGGCTTTACCCCCTCCCACACTAGGGTAACTGCTCTTGGTCTCCTAGCTCCAGGACCCCACAGTTAGGAATCTCCCTCCTCTATGTTCTGAGCAAGGAGAAAGCCTTCCCTTTATTCTCCTGCCTGATGATATGGCTTGTTGCCTTCCCTGGGGTCTATCTCTGGCTCAACTGGGCCCCACTTAACCCAGCTCACCTTTTCAGGCCTGTCTTCACTCAGGACCCCAGGAGACACCTAATCCTATAGGATTGTTCCCAATTTATATACCCTGGGGGTGTAAACCTTTCCTTCCCAAGTCTCTGGGCAAAACAAAGTGTTGCACAGCATCACCTCACTGGTCACATGAGCTACTAGAATCTTCCTAGCTCTGAGGCCTCGCTCAGACAGGCTGCGTCCGTGTCCGCGTTTGCGAGCCTCTGTGTGTGAACATCCCCAGCAGACAGAATAACGCGATTGGTGGCATAATTTAAGAAGAAAAAAAAAAGTGTGTGTGTTTCTGATTGGCTGGAGAAGAGCACATGACGCGGCTATCGCTTGAAATTTCAACTTCAGTTGAAAGCTTGAGCTACATCCGCGACAACGCAGCACTTCGCTGCCTGGGGTCGTTTTCTGTTTGAAAACTCCCACCTAACACAGCGAATGAGTGGCGAACGTGCGCGCGCACGTCGCATCACTTTCTGTCTGAGCTCAGCCTGAGTCATGACTCATGTGCCAGGAAGCTGCAACATTGTAGCCTAGCTCTGAGCTAGCTCCATGTAAGACTAAGGGGCCTATGCAGAGAGCAGCGCTATTTCGAAATTCGCCATTTTTTGGAGAAAATCGCGCAGAAAGCAGCAGAAAATGGCGAGTTCCAAAAAACGCGCCAATTTTTCTTTTCTATTTGTAAAACTCGCCTCGCGGCTGGCGAGAACCTCAATCTCGCCAGTTTTAAAAATATCCTAATGCAGAGAGGCGCGAACGGCATCTAGCGGCTGTTCGCGCCAATAAAATGGCGCGATTGTCTCCTTTTTGCCTCGCCAGAAAAAATTGGCAAGAAGCTGCCGCTCGCGGCCATTGCAAAGGGAAAAAAAGGCGCAAATTTGTTTTTACACGTTTCTGAAGCGCGCATCTCGCCAATTTAAACTCGCCACACGCATCCATGTTAAATATAGCAGAATTCGCACTTTTCTGCATATGGAGAATAAAACTCTCCAAAAAAGCTACTTTTTAATAAATTCGCCAATTTTAAAATTCGCTGCTCTCTGCATAGGCCCCTAAGTGCAAAGGGTTTAATCCCCACACTGCTAGCATAGAATATAGCCTTCATGCATTAAACCAAATAGAAACAAAAAGAAAACAGCGCACAACGCCAAATAGTGAAGCAAGTATTAATATGTAATTAATAATTAATAGGTAATATATCTGCGTACATCAAATTGATAAAATTGGTGCATTTAGTGTATACCACACTTGTTACCGCTCAGTAGCTGTTAACAGGAAGGTCTGATGCTTGTCTTTTCTCTGCAGGAGCCTCTGCAATGGTTCTGGGGCTGAATTGTTTCCTGCACTCCTCAGCTAGCAGGGCGTCACTCCCAGGGGGGGTTTCCTTTAAACAGCCAAGCTTCGCTGCAGATTTAGATACTCAGTGGGACCGCTCCTCATCCGATGATGTGCCGCCTCCAGGGGGATTTCCCCTTGAGTAACCCGTCTCTCCTGCAGCTGATCACTGCTCGATAAGGCCACTCAGACTTACAAGCAGTCTGGGGCCATTGGAGTGGCTCGGCACACAGTCCCGCTAGGCGGACACCAAACCGTAACTTGCAGGGGCACTCTCAGCGTGCCACGATGCCGCTCCGTCACGTGGTACTGCGTGATGACGCGTTGGATGTTATTATTCTATGCCATTTATTTGCTATCATTCATATGCTGGATTCGCTCTGCTATTTACATCACATTTTATGCTAGTTTGGTGTTATTTGGACTAATAAGAGACTCTAAGGGATTTGTTTCCCCCTTCCCGCCGATCCCATCACCGCTGCGGAGACTGTGACGTCATCACGCAGTACCACGTGACGGAGCGGCATCGTGGCACGCTGAGAGTGCCCCTGCAAGTTGCGGTTTGGCGTCCGCCTAGCGGGACTGTGTGCCGAGCCACTCCAACGGCCCCAGACTGCTTGTAAGTCTGAATGGCCTTATCGAGCAGTGATCAGCTGCAGGAGAGACGGGTTACTCAAGGGGAAATCCCCCTGGAGGCGGCACATCATCGGATGAGGAGCGGTCCCACTGAGTATCTAAATCTGCAGCGAAGCTTGGCTGTTTAAAGGAAACCCCCCCTGGGAGTGACGCCCTGCTAGCTGAGGAGTGCAGGAAACAATTCAGCCCCAGAACTATTGCAGAGGCTCCTGCAGAGAAAAGACAAGCATCAGACCTTCCTGTTAACAGCTACAGAGCGGTAACAAGTGTGGTATACACTAAATGCACCAATTTTATCAATTTGATGTACGCAGATATATTACATATTAATTATTAATTACATATTAATACTTGCTTCACTATTTGGCGTTGTGCGCTGTTTTCTTTTTGTTTCTATTTCCAAGAGTGTGTGGGGTGCTGAGCCACCCCCAGTGTTTATAGCAGCAGACGCCTTTATCAGCCACACGGTTATGTGATTTATATTTTTATTATTTAAACACATATTGTCACTGTGGTTATTGTGGATTATTTCACTATTTATATGGTTTAGTCACTGCACTGTTCCCATATACTGCACCGACACACTTTATTCGAGCAAATACCCAGTATGTACCTGGCAGATACCTGGAATGCGCCGCTCCTCACCTCTGACAAGCCCCGTTGCATTTGCCTTCCCAGCCTGGGTTCATGCCTGGCTGACGGGCGGCTGATCTGTTAAATGATAATGATTAGGATTTAATAGGCTGCAATGCTTCGCGTGTCTACCAGATGGCATAAATTCATGAATTGTAATGCAGTATATATATATATACTGTGCAGTATTGCAGCCAGCTGGAATAAAATGCTTCAATCCCTGCCTGGAAAATAACTCAATGCACTCGGGCAGAAAACAGTCACAAACCTCAATACACCCGGGTATACCCGAATTCGTGGGACTAGCCGAGCTCGAATAAAGTGTGTCGCCAGTGTATAAGTACTAGTAGCGCACGGTTATTTTTTGTTTTTTCAATGCATTAAACCAAGCCTGGTTTTAACAAGGGGCTACATAAACATTTCACCTTCTACACAACATTGGAAATTGACCTATGATAACTGTATTATTTGCAGTGCAGTCACACTACTGGTATTTTATAAAATAATCTATATGTGACATGGTTAAATGTATTACCTCATAATATTTAACAAGACTATATGCCAAGCATCGTACATTGGAGTAATGTTCCATTTGGTATAAAGGAATCTTGTTTCTATTTTATGGCCCCATAATTATTCGCAAATAACAATGACAGCACTTTAATACACATTAAAATAGACTTAAAGTTTGTAAAATACATCAGAAAACCAGAACACTAATGTTCCCAGCACACCAAAAAATAATAAACTAATAAAGGATCAGCCAAAAATCAAATTTAATTATACATGTATGATGCACATAAGGTCAAACAGAAACCAAGGGAAAACGTATATGTAGGGACAGGGACAAAGACAGGGACGGGGAAGGGACGAGAGGGAGGGAGAGGGCGAGAAAAACACGAGGAATAAAAAGTGCAGTGCGTCCCTGTCTTTGTCCCTGTCCCTACATATACATTTTCCCTTGGTTTCTGTTTGACCTTATGTGCATCATACATGTGTAACGGTATTTCTGGCCCGGCCTGACCCACCCAATCTCACATTGGCCCCTGTGGTCTAACCGGACCCCATTACAGTGTGAATATGCCTGATGGTGCACCTGCTGGCTACAGGACTCCTGAGTCTCCCGCATGATGGTGTGTGGGGAGAACCCGTCAGACAGGCAGCTGAGGTAGTGTGCTGAGTCTCACCTAGTTCCAGTGCAGCGCCTCCACCTCACCAGGGTCCCTGCGTCCGCAAGGGGATGATCCTGGCGAGGAACTCCTCCGTGGTGCTCCTCTCTGTACACTCATTCCAGATAGATACACGAGAGGGGTTCTGGCTGAACTCTACTTTATTGACACGGCAGGGCAACTGCCCTCCACAAGGAGTATCTTCAGCCGCTCATCTCGCCAGTGCTCCCTTTAGTTAGGTATGTCACCTAGATCAGGGATTCACTATTCCCGCAGGAATCACTGTCCTGTGCCAGGTCCCTGGACACAGCCTCCCATGGAGTTACTATAACATAACTGACACTCTAATAGAACTTTAACTCCTTCCTCAGCTCTGACAAGAGCTGGAACTCCTTCCTCAGCAGAACAACTAACTAGACAGCAACTTTCCAGCAACACAGCAGCAACTAACTTTTAGACACAGTGCTGTGCCTTATGTAAGCTTCTGAGGCTGACACATCTCTGACATCACTAACCATGGAGTCAGAGCATGTGACCAGTCCCAGCCATACACAGAGCACCCCACCAGGGTGTGAGGGGAAACCTCCATAATTACTGCTGGCATGCCCACACTTACCAGGCCTTACTGCCAACAGGAGAGATGACTGTAGGCATTTTACATGACCGCTACACATGTATAATTAAATTTGATTTTTGGCTGATCCTTTATCAGTTTATTTTTTCTTTGGTGTGCTGGGAACATTAGTGTTCTATTGATTATTTGAGAGGAAAAGGGTCCTCTCTGTTCCCGTTTGCACCCGTCATTACTACACAGACTCTTTTAGTGTGTGCTGTCTGTACTTACTTTGTTAACTTATCAGAACACCATAATGTTGCTCTTATTAAAAGTATCTAAACATGTAAATAAATAGATGCTTATGCACACCAAGTATATCTGTCTGTATAGAGATGAATACACATTTTTAACCGTAACATTTTTACTCTAACCTGAGCTCGGGAATACAACTATTAAACCAAGCAGGGCAAGTGGGAAATACAATATTTTAAAGAGAAGATATTACGGGGACAACATGCACACGCTTACCCGCAGACCAGATGCGGTCTGCGGGTAAAATGGTGGGACAACCGGTATATTTGTCCCCGACCTTGTACACATGTTTTGAATACATTTCCACCCAAATATCTCCCTTTCAACTCCCACTCCCAAAATTCCAGGTTAATTGCAAGTCACTATGCACATCCTACATACAGTGTCTTATGGGGCTGCTAAACTACCGAGGACCCACGTTTTTCAGGGGTAACAGTCAGGCTTCACCTTTATTATGCAGACTGGATACCCCTACTGTGACGGGGGAGGGGTGCCAAGCGAGTAATAAAGGGGTATCCCCCATTAGGTACCCCCTTCCACCGTCTGGGAAGTGAGTGGTTAACCCGAAATGTACTTATAATACAAATGTTCCCCTGCCTCACAACCAAAAGGTATGTCCCTTGGTTATCCTATTCCCACATTTAGAGGGAAGTAATGTATTTGTATTCCCCTGCTTCAGGGCAAACTGTGTTCTATGTGATAGAAATGTATATGGGTACAATTATTGGTGTTTGTACCTGTACAGTGTATGCATCAACCACATACACTGGGATCAGGCCGGGAGGGAAGGGGTTAATTGCATTTGCAGGTTTATGGCCCTTTGTCCCCTTTCCCGCCTTTTCAGGCTCCATTTTGCAGCTCGTCCATAGGCCGCCATTGAAGCCCCATGCAAGTCAATGGGAATTTCAGTGGTTTGGGCCCGATATCATAGAAGACCTGCAGGTGGCACCCGACTGGAGGAGCGGTGGTTCCCCATTGAAAGTGAATGGAGTATTGCATTTCAATGGGGATTCCTTGAAGCCGACCTCCGGAGACTATCTGGCAGCCAGCCAGACCGCAAAACCGCAAGAGCGGAAACAATGTCTAAAAAGGGCTTTGATCAGGTCTCGGTCAAGTTCACGTCCAATTGGCGTGGGAACTTTTGTTCTAGGGCACCCAGAAATAAAATTTGTTTTGTCCCTGGCCCCTAGGAACCCCCTCCCTCGACCCTAACCAGGTCCGACAATTAATGGCGTCGAGAAAGGGTCGCGCCGGCCACGAGGGTCGCACCATTGTCCGCAATGGCAGAGAAAGCCGCATGGCTTTCAAACACTAAGTCTAAAACAGTGTAAACTAAAAACCCATAACTCCGGTTCCGTGGAGACCAGAGGGCTGGGATTTGGCCATGATGTAGTCGCTGCTCGGGCATGACTGCATGGCAATTTCCAGCCCTCTCCACTCAACCGAACGGAATAGGGTTAACTGTAAAAAAGTGTGTTTTTCCCATTGACTTCAATGGTAGCGGAGGTCCCATTGAATCCTATGGCAGCGCAATTATTGATTCTAATGGAAGAATCATTTGAAACGACTAAGTCCAAAAGTGTGTAAAGTGAAAACCTATATCTCCGGTTCTGTGAGTACCAGAGGGCTGGGATTTGGGTAGCATGTAGTCACTGCTCCGGCATGACTGCATGGCAATTTCCAGCCCTCTCCAATCAACAAGACGGAGTATGGGTAACTGTGAAAAATGTGGTTTTCACATTGAGTTCAATTGCAGGGTTGCTCCATTAAAAGCCTATAGCGGCTGAGCCCATTGATTTCAATGGAAGAGTGAAATGCAGTGATTTATTTTAGCGTAGCGTTGAATCCTGCATTAAAGTTAATAGGGGATTTTAACTTGGTTTTGGTATCTCCAATTCTGGGGGTCGTGGAGGGCTGATATTTGGCCACTATGGCAAAGGTCCTCCGGCATGAGGACCTGGCAAATTTCAGCCCGCTCAGACACATAACGGATTATTTTAATATAAATATGATTGTGAAAAGGTACTATGTTTTGGGTTTAGGGTAAAGCCCGGGAAAGCTAGAGGACCATATGGTATGTTAATGCTCAGGGGGCGACAAAAGGTCTACAATCAGCCCCCTGATCAAAGGCTCCCCCACCCTGCTTGTGTATGCTAGGACAAAGAAGAGCAGGACATGGGTACTTGTATAAAGTGTTGTGTTTCAAACCTTGTGTGACGATAGTGAGGGTTTGGCCCGGGATTAACGGGGTTACACCCCAAGGGCCCCCCTCTAACCTCACCAGGGAGACAAGGGGTTAACTGGGCTGAGGCCCAGAAATGTGATTTTACCCTTGTTATAACCTGTAAATGTATTTTCCCCTGTCCCATTGTAATGTCTGGGTTAATCAGTACCTGCATAACACACACACTGGATCATCAGGGGTTAACTGTGTAAGCCCAGTGGGCTAGTTAATGCGTTATCTGTGTATTCCCTTTGCCTCATGGGCCTGCAACTGCCTGTGTCAGCTTGTAAGTGGATTGCCTTGTATGGGTGGCCTCTTATGAGAAATAGCTGCAGGGCAGGGATGTCTGGAACATGATGGGAAAGGGGGAGATATTGTAACCTGTCTTGCCGGCCAGCAAGGTATTCTGAGCTGGTGTCTTAGAGAAGAGGAGGTTTTAGAACCCCACATGATAGATGCAGATGGGGGAATGCAAGCTTGTGCCTAAATATTGCTTCTCTGTGTTTTAAAACTACATAACCCACACCCTGGATCATAAGGGGTTAATAAGCTACAGTTTAAGGAAATTCCATTGTATGGTGTCTTTTCAGGAAACCTGGACTTCAAAGGGCTTAATTGAAGTGGAAGGTGAAAAGCAGAAGGGTTTTTAAAATGTACAGGCCAAATGCTAACAACCTCTGCCTGCCTTTGTAATGCATGAGGAACCAAATGGTGCCTCATATGAGTCTATTCACTTCTGGGCTAGGTGTGATACATAGATCAAGAGAGTAATTACCTAATTGATATGCAAGCTTCCTCACTGGAAGTGATCAACAGGTAATGATCCAATTGTTTATGCGGAAAGCTACAAGCCTGGCTTCACAGGGGAATTGTTTATGCAAGAAGCAAAAGCCCACTTCAAAAGGTTTTATTGATGGGGCAAGGGGGGGGCTACCCCCAACAGGATATCAAAAGTGAGTAACTTTATTAAATATAAGAATATTATGAGATGTCCTTGGCTGAACCGGCTAAGAATTACATAAGTGTATTGGCGGGAGTCAGCCGATCTTTGGGAGTCTATACACTGTATATGTACCTGCTGCTAAATGCCAGATATTAATATCTCTATTAATGTTCATATTACAATGTAATGTTGGGTCTCTCTGCGACCGTCAGGGTTCAAAGGCCGTATTAATATATCTCACCTGACTGTGTGTATTACGGAACGGAAGTTATGCAATGATTTGCAGTAAATATGAAACTTTGGTTGAGTTCTGAGGAACCCCTGTTGTGATGAGCAGGAAAGGAGAATTTACAAACCTGATCATCAAAGACCAAGGCAAAGTGGCTAATTGCTTATGCTTGGCCCAACGGACAAAAGGAATTAACCAGAGTAAGTGTAACTTTTCACACTGACCATGGAATTCCAAACCTAGCTTCAAAAGTTTCAAAGAGGGGGTTAAAATGATATATAAGTCAAAGCCACCCTTTACCCAAGTTGTTCATGCTGTTCATTGTTCTTCATGCAAATGATCTTCATGCATGCATGTGTCCTGCCTGTTTTGCTGTGGTGTCAACTCAAATATGGGAGAAGTGGCAGGCTGTGATCCTGCTGGCTTTCTTGCCATAATCTTTAAGTAAGTGTCTATATTTTGCTGTTATTGTATAATCTGTTGTGTTCACCTTTATCAAGGAATAAATTCTATTTATCATATCTAAGTCTCGTCCCAGTTCAAACCCAGGTATATATATATATATATATATATATATATATATATATATATATATAGTTTTGGTGTCAATTACAGCCTGTCGCAAGCTCTCGTGACACCTTGAGACAAAGGTTTTCCTGTCAAAGGCAGACTAGGTCACGCCAGTCTTTTGGGAGTGGGGCTAGTGAAATGAGCCCCTGATTAGAATAATGCCCACCCCTGTGGGCAGGTATTACCTTGCTTCCCACGTGAGGTGACAATGGGTAATTGGGTGGAGGTAATTGATAACCAATGCCTGGCACCCAATGTTAAGGGATAGGGCTGAAACCCCATATAAACGAGTATAAGCCCTATGCCCAGGGTCTTTGTGGAGTCTTCGTTACTACATCTACTTGTTATCTGATGCCTGAATGAATTGGCAATCCTGTACCTGATTGCTTCATTGTCCAGCCCCTAAGTAAGTGTTCATATTCTGTGTGTTACTTGTATATTTTGTGTGTTCACCTTTTTTAAGGAATAAACTATATTTATCATATCTTAGTTGCATTCGATTCAACCCAGAGATTTTTGGTGTATCATTATAACCCTGCACAAGCTCCCGTGACACCTACCGTCACACTTTGTGTGACACTTTTAGCTTTTTTTCAGGAACGGGTTAAGTGCCTTTGTCATTGTAGGCTATTCCCTTTACCTTGAAGCCTACGAATGAGCTCCCCTCCAATCCCATTGACCCCTTACCCACAATAAAATATACTTGATACATAAATATACTCAAACAAGATCTGGAGTTACAAGACCACAGCATTTACTAAATACATACGTTTAACTTGGTAAGTGCCCAATCCCTGCCAGAGTGCTCATCTACTTGGTAAAGGCCAATGATACACCAACAATGGCCCACAATGTCCCCCAAGCCTTACACCACCAGTTCTAGCTGTTTAGTGTGAATGGGCTCCAGGACAGGAATGAGCCTTGCCCACTCTCCACTACCACATGTATTACTACTGTGAAGCGCTATGTACATTAATGGCGCTATATAAATAGAGACATACAATACAGTCACCACTAGGCTTTACTGACCATTGAGCCCCACCTGGCAAGGTTAAAGTTAACTTACCCCACCCCAAGTTCTGCCATCAACAAGGATATTTAACCCCACTTGATCTAGCCCCCATGCCACCAGATGTGCAAGGACCCTTTTGAGCCCGTCCTGAATTTTGTATTATTTAACTAATCAGACCCTATATCCAATAAATCCTGTGGTTATCCCATTTGCTCTAAACAGCCAGTACTTGCAGAATAAAACTCTGGATCATTTAACACCCTGGATTGCAACATAAATATCCCTACCACTCTGCTAATGTTTTTTATGTATATGCTGTACTGCCCGGACTACCTGGGCCCCTTTCTAAAAATCTCTGTCAACGATACCTGACTAGATGACCTTCACACTCCCCAGACTACCTGTCTCTGTGCCAAATCCCTCCTAATTGTCCCGACTAGCTTGAGAGATCTTACCGACACCATATCTTTGCCACCTAAGTAGAGAATAAGGACCTGCAGAGGTTTCCTATCCCTTGCCAAGATCAATAAGATCATCCTCCAAAAAACTTCCACCTGATCCCTACTCAAACCCAGATTTTTTTCTGTAGGGATGCACACCCACCTGCTTTTTCACCCAGTGAATGAGCGAGTCCCTGATGATCCACACATCCAGGGTAGCATAATCTAAAAATTGCATGGTAAAATTAAGCTTCCACTCTCTAAACCAGGGTCAGCCTAATGAAGGTCTCATTTCAGCTCCACTCCCACCATCCGATCCTCTGTATCACTTCTGTGCAAAGAGCGACCCGAGCTGCCACAATCGCCACACCTACTGTATCATGTATGTGTAGCACTTAGCCATGGAGTGGGAACTCCCACAGGAGGAACAATCATGCCAGAATCGACAACCCTCAAATTGACACTGTCCCTCATTAAAGGCCTAGCACATGCCCTTCTTATTACCGGTCGGCATGTCGGAGGTCGTCCCGCTGATGGCCACCCCCCCTCGCCCCCCCACGAAAGGAAGTTGGCCTCTCTGTTGTCATAAGCTCTATCCAGATATCTATATCTTTAGAATCCAACACATTTGCTACTGCAATGCCATTTTATAAATTAAATTGATCGTCAAACAACCACCAGTCCATCCCACTATGGTTCCTGTATCCAAACCAAGTTCCATGTCTTGGTACTTGATTAAAGCCAAACATAAATTAGGGGATTTTTCCCAATCATGATGGCAAGTATAGAAAAGGCCTGGAGTCAATTTAAGAAAGCGGGAATAACCACTTCTCCACATCCTCGTTCTTGGCCTTCCTTTGTTTGCGAAAATGCAATTGTGCCTCCCTATAACCTGGCAGTAGTGACAACAGCTCCAAATACTCACCCACCAATATCTTCATCACCTCTACTGGTAGATGCAACCCTAAAGGGCTTGTGAGGCACGTGTATGCATCTTTGAAACACAAATCAACTACCTTACTAGCCTCCACTGTGCCTGTAGCTACTACCGGTGGAGCAATTTCTACCTCCTCTCATGGTTCTGCCACCACCCCCAAAGGAACCAGGCTGTAAATCCATGCCTGGGCAGCACCCACGCTCCCTTGATGGTAGCAATCCCGATGGTAAAAACGGTCTGGCCATGAGACGGGTTACAGCCAAACCCACATCTCCACCTGTGGGGGTCCCCACCTTCTAAGGCTCACAACACCCCTCTTAGTAATGCTGCTATATTAGTCACTCCAGCCATGCCACCAGCTGGCTGGTTTCCCATCATCAGCCCTCCCTGCACCTGGGATAATCCAGGCTTAACGTGCTTCTCAGGCCCTGCCTGTCACTGTGATTGGGTTTACACAATTTAGCGCTACTGTATATCCACAGGATGGCATATATAAACAAATAAATGTCCCAATACAATTGAAAATTAACACCTTTACGTGTTAGCAGTCTGCAGCCTGGATGACACATGGATTGTCCAAACTCCTTCTTGTAACTATGTTTAAGAAAAGCCAGCACCGGCTTACAATAACGGTCCGACCGTCAGTGAAAACCTGGTGACCGGCAACCCTTGCTATCTGTCCCTGCCAGGATACCTGCAAAACTTCCAGCCTGAGCCTGATTTTACGTACAGATAACAGCAAGCTTGCATGTACCAAAAAGATTTCCAGCTTCATCAGCTGTCAACTACAGGTGTAGCAGGCCCGCAAGTCACCTGTCAACTACGTGTATAATGAAGACTACAGGTGTGACAGTGGCTCATCACCACCCATTTGGCAAAGTCTAAAATGAAGGTAAATACAGTATAATATACTACAGTAACTACCTGTATTACACTACCTGTAATCTTCAAATTACAATTACTGTACACACACACACACACACACAGACTTGCAGAACTGTACGGATGTACAGTAGGTTGAATTGCTATTAGACCTTTAAGACAACAGCTCGCGATAGCCCACTTGAGTTTCTAGACGGTATTGCAGACATCGCTAAAATGCAATTTGCTGCCCCCGATAGATGGATTCTGCACCCGATAGAAAACCGATAGAAACCCGAGTCAATTGCTATACAGTTGGAAAACATAGCTCGTCATGACTCGGTAGTCAGAGCGGTACGCCGGGCGAGGTTTTAGAATAAAGGCTGGCGACTCTGTATACTGTACTTAGCTCCAGAGGGAAATTGGATTGAAGTCCATTATGATTGGCATAAATGCAAGGAAGAGAAAAGAGAAAAACTCATGGTACAGTAACATATAACATTTAATAAAATAAAACATTTAATAAAATAAAACATGAAATGGGTGACTTGGAATTGCACTCAATTGCATTTTTTTGTTAAAAATGTACATGCAGATCAAATACAGTAGAATGTGTGCTGGTGTCTTTGGCCTCATAGTGGGTCTGCACGGTGTGGATGGTGATGCCCCGGTCTCAGCATGGGATGCCGAGTTGCTCTGCAGAGATTTCAGTCGCTTCCTGGTTCGCGTCTACTCCCAGGCTCCACCTCTCATTCAGGCAGGTTTGCGTGGTGATGCACACTGATGTATCATGAGTCGCGACGTGATGACGCGTTAGATGCGCCCTGGATTTCTCCTTTAACCACCGCACACTGACTCTAAACACAACGTATCTCCTCCAATGATTTTGCACCAGTGGGGTTCCCCACCTTGTAAGGCTCACAGCAGCCATCTTAGTAATGCTGCTATGTTAATCACTCCAGCCATGCCACCGGCTGGCTGGTTCCCCATCAATAGCCCTCCCTGTACCTGCGATACCCCAGCCTTACCTTGCTTCTCAGGCCCTACCTGCCACTGCATTACCTTAGCCTCAAGATCTAATTAAACCCCTCCCACACACCCCTGTTGTACGTGTGACTCATTCCCAACATCCACCACTTGTGGTTGAGCAACAGGGGGGTTAGAAAACACCACGGGAGCTAGGGGGATCCAGGGAGCTTGGCGGGACACATGGGCCAATGCCCTTTTCTTACACCCAGCCATTCTCCACAGTGCAACACTCCTGACTCTTGAGCCCATCTGCATGCCAGGAGCCTCTTTGAGTCACTGAAGGGGGCCTGGGTCATGGGAGGTCCATCCTATCTGCACCTCTGCTATACACTACCCCTCCACAACCCGCAATGGCAGCTTTGTGCTCCTGCGCAAGCACCACGCCAATGTCATTGCCTCCAAACTACGGGGTCTGCTCGAACCAACAATGCTCTCCATCTTCATAATGCCCAGAAACCCCATGAGCTGCTACTGCAGCCATCCATCATCCCATGAATGGGCCTTTTTCTGAAAATGGTCCAGTAGTTACTGCACAGACACCATCTTGAGTCCTGTCAGACTACCAGGCAGGACGCAGAATGCTTTTCCCACCCTTGCCTTCGCTTGTTATATTATAGCCTCCTCCCCAACCCTCCCCCTCCCCAAACCATGTCACCCTCAGCTGGGAAGTAGAGGAGCAGGAGACAGGCACAGGGAATTCCACTGACCAACCCGTATTAGGGAAAGTGAATGCCACCCTATCACTTAAGGGCTCAAGTCTACCGAAATAACATTATGATAAACATGGTCTGTATGGAAGTAATGATTAGTTTTGGTGTGACCTATTTATCATTACATTATTTCCATGCGCTAACATTAACAGAGGTTTGTGGGTATGCGATGTTAGGCTAACTGTTAATTTGCATATCATTTGCATATGAGTACGCCTAACATCCATCTAAAGTTAGCAATACAATATTTTACTGATTAGCTCAAAGTTAAGGTAACTTTAATAACCTTAATGGATAGGCACTAGGAGTAGTGTTACGATAATTATGGGTAATGTTACATTAAATAACTTAAAGGAGCTCTGTTGATTTGCGCCATGGCTCAAAACAAGCATCTTCCACCTTTGTATGTAAATAAATCGTATTTTAAATGAAATACACTGACTACACTGTCCTCTACAAATGTACAGTACTTACATTTTTGGCCAAGCACTAAAATTCCCGACACGTACGCAAACTGTAATATAAAGGGTTAATCCCACATATGAACAAACACTGAAATTGCAATGAAATGTGTTTAGTAGGTTTGCAGGTTTAGGCAAGGAACAATTACAGCAAAACCCCAATAAAAAAACATTGCTATCACTTCAAAATAAAAGAGCTATTGAATTACTTCTGTATGAAGCATATGACTTGAATGAGAAAATGAGAATTAGAATGAACTTGCTTCTTTATAAGCAGCTACTGTATCATTTAATGTCCGTTTGTAAAGTGCTGCAGAAATGCCTTACGGAATGCAGCAAAGTTAACTGACACATACAGTATATCTTGTCTATCTCAAATACTGGGAACAAGAATAAATTACACACCTTGTTCGGGACAAACAAAATAAAATGTAATGAAATAAATATAATTTTAAAAAAAATTGATCTGTTGCCATGCTATAATAAGAAAAAACAGCAGAATCACATCTGTAAAATGTGTGCAGAACTGTAGGCGTTTCATTCAATAGGAGTTTCTGTGTGATAGTGCCCCAGTTGCATTTCAATAACTCCCTATGAATCTATTACCAGTGCTTTTATAAATCTTATATTTCAGTGGTACATCTCTTTCCTTGTTTCTCTATGTTTGATCCAAACTCCAAACTGCCAAAAGTACCATAACAAGACACAAATTTACTTACTAAATCACCGTAATCTTTGCAACACTTCCAGATTCTTCAACACAAGAAAAATAACAATCTGAATTTGATTGTAATGCCTATGCTTTCAGTAAATCCTCCAGGTTCAGCATGGATGCCAGACTCTATGTGATGTATAGCTAGGCCAGATGACAAATATTCACTGTAGAGGAACGACAAATCACAAAGTGCCTGCATTATGGGGAAGTAGACAATATGTTGTTAATTTAGATTGATAAAATATCAAATGTTTACTTTATACCTTTTCTATAAAAAAAAATTTTTTCATTAGTAATCTTCAAGGAATATAACATTATAGTGGCTCAGAAACTAGTAGTAACGTAAAGAGGATGTCAGACATTTTGCTTTATGTCTAATTCCTTTAGTGTCTAAACCACTCCCCCCCAATAAATACAACCCCCAAAATACATACAACCTTCCTCAAATACATACATTACCCCACAACCACATACATAAAAAAACCGAACCCCCCAATACATACAAACCCAACACCCCCGAAATACATTCAAATCCCCCAAAAACATATAAAACTTAAATCCCAAATAAAAAGGAAAAAACTTACCCCCAAAATACATAAATACAAAAAAATCACCCCCAAATACATACATACAACCCTCCAAATACATACAAATCCCTCCGAAATACATACAAACCCCCCACTCTCCAAGTACATACATTTAAAAAAAAACTTCCTAAATACATACAACAAAAACTCCACACCCAAATACATACTGTACAAAACACACACTTACTTTGGGGATGGTCTCAAGCCTCTGATGCCCCAGCTCTTCCCCATCCACTGCAGGCCTCCTGCCGGGCTTCCTCTCTCCCACCCTGTTCAGGCCTGCCTCTCTCCCTCCCGCTCCCGCTCTGGGCACCTCTTTCATGCCGGTGTGCACGCAAATGTCAGTGAGGAAGGCCCGCAGCTTGGGACAACCGGTGCCCGGCGGCAACAAGAGGACAAGCAGCCAGGCAAAGAAGTTGCTCCCGACCTCTGCCAGGGTCCAACTTCGAGCGCCGGACGACCTGGTCCCCCGCAGCCACCGGCCCGGGACACTTGTCCTGGCCGTCCTCCTCTGTCAGCGGCCCTGTGGCTAGGATGTGGATTAAGATAGCCTCAAGGAAAATAGGCAGCTGACTGCACAATTCTAGTTATGGATATGTATTGCGCAACTCCAAATCTGTAAAACAATACATGAGGATCAAATAAGGTAATGGAATGTAAAACTTTAGAAAGTGATGTGTGTAGTTTAAAGGAGAAAGACTGTTACATTTCAATCTTTTAGGCTATGCTACAGTTGAACTTAGTGGCCTTACTATTTACTATACATTATTTTATTCTTTTTTTCATATGACTCTTCGAAGACTTACTAAAAAAAATTTCAACTTATATTTTTATTGGCAGTTTTCGATTGGGATACAGAAGATACAATAGGAACAGTGTTATATAGCAAAACTAATGATATAGACATTCTGGGCCCACAAATCCAAATATAATGATTACTCAAATGGTTAGGGTCTTCCTTAACATAAATAATAATAACTATTAACTAATAACTCTGCGGCTAAATAATAGTGGACAGAACATAATGGACACAACAATACAAGGGGAACTGAGGGGAGGATGGAGGGGGGGTGGTAATAATATTTGCAAAGGTCTAAGTTCATTTTAGTTTTATACTCCGAGTCATACCTATATTTGAATGGAGAAGACTTATTAATTTTAATGCTTTCTTGACCTAACTTTGTTTGTCAATTTATTATGTGTGATGTTATAAAATATTTATGGTCCAATTAAATGAAAGCTTAGTTGAACCGAGACTTCTGGTCACATACTGTATACTTCACTATTTACTAACATCCTTGGGAAGATGTATTGCGGGAGTTAACAGAAGCTCTTAGGAAATGGTGAGTATTAATATAACACATAGGAGTATTATTGCCACAGTATGATGGCAGTCAACATTTAGTGCTCCAATAACTCACACATTTCATATAGCTATTGTTATATAACTTGTTTTATGTTTCCCATTGTAACGCTCATTACCTACCTATTCCTCCTTACCTCTTTATAAATATATATGCCTCTGATAAATTATACATTTAGTTCATTTCTCATGATTTTACATCTGGTGTTCTGTCTGCAAAAGCATTCACAGGGACTTCTTAGCTGTAATTCATAGCAACTATTCCCCACAATTGCTGAATATAATGAGACAATTTTTGCAGCTTGGAAGGAATATATTTCACATAAATATGTTTCAAACAGATCCCTTTTAGCAAAACCTACCTATCTTACACATATTGTCTGGTTTCCTTTGTCCAATTACTATATCATTCTTTAGATGCTTTAATTTTCCCTTTAAGGTATCTAATGCAGGTGTGGTTCATTATGAATTACTAATCAGATTATTGAAATGAGCTGCTAGAATAGATTTATCTACAGTAGTATATTAATTTGTGTGTATATTTCGGGAAATATTCTATTTTCTGTATTTGGGGACTAACGAGAATCAAATGTACAATGCTATTCCCCATATTAATAAGTGCATTGTTTGAGGAGATCTACACAGACGTGTTGGTTCTGATGTTAGAAACAATATATCTCTGATCATTCATTTAACTGTTCTGCCTACGTGCCATGGCATAATGTTTGTTGAGACTTTTCTGTTCAAGATACTAACTTTGCAAGTGTATGAAGTGAGATGTATTTATTTTCTTGTAGGAAGGCCTGCATAACCTGCTTAGTTTGGTATTTAAATTGATCAGTATTAAATTGTATTTGGTCCCCGAAACTGTTATCAAAAAATGGACCTGTGATAGGTGAACAGAGTTGCACCAAACTATTCTTGGACAAAATAAATATTATATTCAATTTATAATGATATTTGGATTTTGTATCTGCACTTTCAAAAGTTTACAGAATTTACAATCTGTGTATTTAACATTGTAATATGTTTAAACTTTGATAACTCCTTTAAAAGCATGTAATGTAAATTAGTTGTCAATCAAGATGAAAATGACATGCTGGACGATGGCCCCAGTAATTGTAATGTTTTTTAGGATTGATAGCTGCAATACATAATGATGCTAATTAATACATGGTAAAGTTAAACATTGTACAGATGGTAGAAATTGCACATATATATGAAGAGACACGACTACTTTCTGCCATTCGGCCTAATAAGTGTGCTCAGCCTTCCTAATATGTGAAATGAAGGGTACAAAATGTATGTACCCTGAAGAAAATTCACTTAGATGCACACCATAAGTTAAAATTAACTTTTATTAATTATTACTTAAAACATATATTATCGAGAGTGTAGTAAACTGTGTTTAAAAAGAAATTAAATCACATAACACATGCACCAGAGTCACCCTCATATATAACTACTCTTACTCAGTACATAGTGGTAGGGTGATGGGGACTAAATGGTACAAAAAAATCTTACCACAATACCTAGCGTGTATACATCAGTTACACACAGAAATAAACCAAAAAAGTTTATATCTCTAGTAGTATAGTGACAAATTTTTATATAATTGTATTACAAAAATTATTTTACTAGTGTAGCCCTGGTAAGGAATTGGGCTACAGAATATGTCTTTCCTCCTTCTGGTATAAGCCCTGGTAAGGGCAGGCTGCTAGAAGTTATCATGGGTTTCCCCCACTTCAAGCACTGCTCTGAGTAGTGAAGGTAGGTCACCTGACCCTGTGTCTAAAGCAAGAGACACAGGGAAGGGGCCTGCTGAGATCATAAAGGGCAATGTACAGCCTGTTTAGTCAGTCCTGAGTCAGTTCTTCTGTTAGTTAGTCTGCTGTGAGAGTTAAGAAGTACAGCCAGCGTGAGTTAGGCTCCTGAGGAGTAGGGCCTAGCGAGACAGTGAGGTGGACCAATGCCGCTCACCCTGCTTAGGGGGTGAGGGAAGAGTTAGCCCCACCCTGGGTGCCCTTGACCTGGGGTGGTGGTAGGGACAAAGATACCATCCTGAGGGAGAGCAGTCCTGTGTGGAAGAAGACCCACTGAACCTGATTGACAGCCTTGTTGCTGTTGTTGCTGCTACTCTGCTGCTGTGACAATAAAGAGCTGCTGCTGCTTTTAAGAAAGACTGTGTGAGACTGGAATCTCTCGTCCCCGAGTGGGGGACTCTTTGGAAGGATTCCACCCCTCATCCTTGGGGCTTACCAGAGATGGAGGCGCTGACCCATTAAATGAGACGGAGGCATTCACCCTAGAAACATGATCCTGACATCCCCCATACCATCGCGGGAGACTCAGGCCCTCCTGTTGCCAGCAGGTATGCACCACACTAAGACACATAGCCAGACCCTAGTACACCTTAGGTTGTCCGATCTGCGACCGGGTGGGGGTCTATGGGCTACAGATGGAGGCGCTGCTGAGATAAACAGGACAGGTTTTCAGCGAAGCAGAGCTGGAAGTGTTGGGTACACCTTCCACGCAAGTGCTACAGATAGTAGGGCACAATTGCATATCAGGGGTAGTCAGGAGAGCATGGACTCTCGCACAGTATGCCCTGGGTGCCTAAGAGGGTGTTGTAAATGTGGGTGCATGGCTATAGCTATTCTGGTCCCTTGAGGCAGATAGTGTGAGGCAATTGGGGGGTTAGCCTGTTAACTTGTCCAGGGACCATGGCCCAGAGTCCGCACTATGAGTGGCCAACAGTAGGAGACACTCTTAGGAGATGCCTAGTACCCTAGCCAGCACCTAGAAAACACACCACAGAGTACTTGTAAGGAACCGTCAGCGAGTGCGGTGTACTAAGAAGGAGTTCTGCCTAGCCTGGGGTATGCCATACGTCATATTTGTGGGTTAGAGAGCATCAGAGAGAACAATAAGTGTCTAGGAACGTGTTGCACAGTAGACATTGCGAGTAGCGCTATTGTGGGCTTAGTGGGCTCATTAAAGATGGTGGCCAGAGATACATGTGCTCTGCGGGGCATGGAGGAGGTGAACATGGCGACAGCAGCGTCATTCAATGCAACGCGGGTTGCAGCCAATCCAAAATGACGATTCCCGCCGAGCCTGGAGCGTGCACGTGCTGTGTGCAAACAGACTGTGCAAACTATTTGGTGAGAGATGTGCAGGGGTTTGGCGCCAAACCCAGATCCCCAGCAGATAGAGTGGAGCGGCGCAAAAGCTGAAAGCACGCCCACCTGTACAGTGACTGGCCGACAAATGAAGCCACGTCACGCAGAGCGAGAGATTGCCCCTCCTCTTGTTTCCACCAGAGGGAGGGGGCATGACAAGAGCCAATCAGAGTTGTCCTCTCTGGAGAAACGAGGGACAGGACGTGAGAGCGAGGAACTTCACTTCTGCCTGACCGTGAGTGAAGAAGGAGCTAAGAGCGAGCTGAACTACTCAACCCCGCTCAAAAGATGGCTGATCTCAGTGTGACCACGTATCAGTTTCCAGGAGGCTTCCTGTTGTGGAGGTTGATGGGAAAAATATCTCCGGTGCCCGGAGCGGCCCTGAGCTCGACAGCGCGATGCCCCCAGTGCGGCACGTTCTATTTATGGCCCGTCGAGCCATGGCCTATGCTGAAGACTACGCGAGGTGCTTCCCAGGCACCCTGACCGAGGTGGCGGAAGCAGAGGACAAGGCTGTCCTGGTCCCCTATATCACCCCTGAGGTAGGGACCGAGGCCCAGCCAACCAGAAATGTTCCGGCGGAGGAGAGCGCGACCACAGTGGAGGTACCAGAGTGGTCCCGTTTCGTCCCAATACCCACTGGCGGTGCGGCAAGAGCTCAAGGTGACTCCCAAGCGGAGGAACCATTGCGGTCCTCGTCGGAGGAAGGAGACGGCCAATCATCGGTGGCGATGTGCCTACCGGTGAACCACCCCAGCTGTAATAAATATGCAGTGCTACTGACCTGTGAGAGGGAGCAGACAAGTCCGGAGACCCCCCGACAGCGAGCGCTGGTGCGGCCTGAGCCGCGTAGCAGTCCCACGGCCGTGGCGACTCCCAGTGCGGCAGAGATGGGATCTGAGACGGCTCCAGAGGAACCTACAAGCATCAGCCGGCAGCGGAGCGGTAAGGAGCTGCCCCCACCCCCTTACTCCCGCCAGACGAAGACGGAAACTGCAGAGAGAGAGAGGATTGCGGCCTACCTGCCTATCCACGATCCGGATGGTCCACCACCGCCCCTTTCTGTCCTCGACGCACTTCCGGTGCGAGACCATGGAGCGGATGGAGATTCCGCGGCCACCAGGGATGACGTCACTTCTGGGTCCGACTGGCGCAGAGGCCCGGAAGCTTTGTTCTCTTCCATGAGGAGAACGGGAATGGAGGCGGAATTTGAAGAATTCAAGGCCCAGGTAGCCAAGCGAGGAGCACGAAGTGCGGCAGAAAGGGCAAGTAGGAAGATGCCTACCGGTCGTGGCATTGCCCGACCCAGAGACACTTTGCAGGACATTGTTGATCCCCTGGTCACCACCCCTAGCACCATTGCCCAGGCCACTGCTCCTGCCCCGTCACATGTCATGTCACCGGGTCCTAGTGGGAGTAAGCTGGAAAAGACGCCTAAATATTCCACGAATTGGAGGGATTGGGAACTCAGTGATGAAGGGTCTGATGGGGAGATACCACATTCTAGTGTGATTCGTGTGCCTAACCCTGTTGCATTTAATCCTGTGTCTAGAGGTAGGGCCCGAGGGTCCCAGACTACTGCTCCAGCGGGTCCCGTGAGTCCCCTGGTGCATAAGATGAACCCCACGATCTACACCAATGTTATTCGAGGTCAGTGCAAAGGCTCGCACTCTACTGAGGCCGCGACATCAGGTGTGTCCTCACAAACAGAGTCAGATACAGGTATGAGTGTAGTACCATCCTATGAGCACCAAGATAAGAGCTGTTCACAGGTTACCATGAGGTTATGGACCGTACTAGGTTCGTGCTTTTCAAGGACAACGTAATAGATCATTGGTGGGCTGTAGGCAACATTTTTCCCCAGGAGGTTGCCAATGAATTTGAAATTAGGTACCGAGAGATTGAGCAGAAAATAGTTATTCCCCAAGGCTCATCCATATTGTATGATGATATTGCCCCTAAGGAGCACAGTTCTGGGTACTGCCAGGCAAGGCTGGAGACAGAAAGCTGACAAAGCTAAGTAAAGAAGACAGGGCCATAGTGGTACGGTACCGGCAATCCCATGGCTATGATTCCCATATGTACCGGAGCCCATTATGCAAGAAATAGAGGAACAGAGAGATACCTGGCTCCGAGAAGCTGTCCTTGAGTACCTACGAACTAAGGTTGGTAGGGCTGCCTATTTGAGAGAAGAGAAAATATGTGATGTCATAATTGCGTGGAGTACCGGGCGAAACATTTACATGAACAGTGTGGTGTATAGGCTGGAGTATGGGTCTGTACAACCCTATTACATTAAGTTTGTACTGCTGCGACACACTTTATTCGAGCAAATACCCAGTATGTACCTGGCAGATACCTGGAATGCGCCGCTCCTCACCTCTGACAAGCCCCGTTGCGTTTGCCTTCCCAGCCATGGTTCATGCCTGGCTGACGGGTGGCTGATCTGTTAAATGATAATGATTAGGATTTAATAGGCTGCAATGCTTCGCGTGTCTACCAGATGGCATAAATTCATGAATTGTAATGCAGAGTATATATATATACTGTGCAGTATTGCAGCCAGCGGGAATAAAATGCTTCAATCCCTGCCTGGAAAATAACGCAATGCACTCGGGCAGAAAACAGTCACAAACCTCAATACACCCGAGTATACCCGAATTCGTGGGACTAGCCGAGCTCGAATAAAGTGTGTCGCCAGTGTAGATCACAATGGGCGGGGTTAGGAAACCTGACCATCACCATTATTATTAGTTCGGGTTCTCCATGTTGGGAGATACCCAATGTTATTGATATGCCATCTGGGCGGGAGCAAGTAGAGGACCAAAATCAAAAATATAAACTTTAATGTGTCATAAGACCTAAAATCCAACGCGTTTCGAATGCTTGTGCGTTCTTCATCAAGGATAACATACACATTAAAAACCATCCAAATATATACCCCTCTTACCTGCGACCCGTTCGTGCCAAAAGAACCGCGTACCGACGTTATGACGCCCGTGCGCGCCAACCCGCGCATGTGCGAACCGCCAAGACGGCAGAAGCAGTCAAAAAGGCGGAAGTGGTGGCCAGGGGGTAGGGAGGCAAAAAACTAACTAAGGGCAAAAGACAAACGGTAACCCAAAAGGGACAAAAATAATAGCAAAGATATAATCTTATAAACTATAAATCATAATCAGCCCTTAGAAAGAAAAGAAAGGAAAAAGAAGGGGAAAGAAAGTGAAAAGGGAATAGAAAAAAGAAGAGAGGGAATGAATAGAGAGGAAAAAAAGACAAGAAAAAAATAAAACAATAATAAAATAACACTGTGAGTACATTATTGCTACAGGGGTACTTCCAATGAGACCGATCGTGGGGGGCTTCAACTCACCATTATTGTTTCTGGATTATCCTTGGATACTGGCATTGGCTATTATTGGTTATTATACCTTGCATTTGAGCGCTTCTTCATCTCTATCTATTCAACACAAGAGGTTAGTGTTCAAAAAAAAGCAAATTGGACTCGATAAAAATATTTGCACCCAGATTGAAAACTGGTTGAAGGATAGACAACAGAGGGTTGTAATGAATTAAACTTTTTCAGGTTGGGCTAAAGTTGTGAGTGGAGTACCTCATGAATCGATACTGGGACCCCTGATTTTAACTTGTTTATTAATGACCTTGATGTTGGCATAGAGAGCAAAGTGTCCACCTTTGCAGATGACACTAAATTGTTTACGGTACTAGAATCAGAGCAGGATGTAATTTCCTTCTAGATGGACTTGTATACACTGGAAACTTGGGCAGGTAAATGGCAGATGAGGTTTAATACAGATAAATGTAAGGTTATGCATTTGGGAAACAAGAATAAACAGGCGAAATACAAATTCATTGGGGATAAATTAGGAGTATCCTTGATGGAGAAGGATTTAGGAGTTCTTGTAGACAGGAGGCTTAGATTTTATCTTACATTAACTGGGCAATGGATGGAAGGGAAGTAAACATAATTATGTCCCTTTATAAAGCATTAGTAAGACCACACCTTGAATATGGAGTACAATTTTGGGAACCAATCCTTAGAAAAGATATTATGGAACTAGAGAAAGTGCAGAGAAGAGCCACCAAATTAATAAAGGGGATGGATAATCTGATTTATGAGGAAAGACTAGCTACATTAGATTTATTTACATTAGAAAAGAGGCCTCTAAGAGGGGATGTGATAACTATATGCAAATATATTTGGGAACTCATTCCATGGGCAGTACAAATGACACTGGCCATCCCTTAAGGTTGGAGGATAACTGAATAACAAGCTTCAGAGGGACCGGTATCCAGATAAGGATCCCTACTTACAAACACTCAATATCACTCATACTGTATGTAGAATTTTTTTTTAGATGGATGAATGGGTAGTAGATAGTGAGTTGAATATGTAGTAATATGTAGCGATGTTAAAAAAAATCTTTTAATAGTACAGGTAAACCCCGTTATAGCGCGCCCCGTTTTACCGCGAAATCGGTTATAACGCGGTTTTCACGTGGCTCCCGTTTGCACACTGCACACACTGCACACACACTGCTCACAGCACACTGCACACACTCCCAGCACTCACTGCACACACTCTACACTGCACACACTGCACACACTCTACATTGCACACACTCTACATTGCACACACTGCACACACTGCACACACTCTACACTGCTCACACTGCACACACTCTACACTGCTCACACTGCACACACTCTACACTGCACACACTGCACACACTGCACACACTCCCAGCACTCACTGCACACACACAACACTGCACACACTGCACACACTCTACACTGCACACACTCTACACTGCACACTGCACACACTGCACACACTCCCAGCACTCACTGCACATGCTCTACACTGCACACACTGCACACACTCTACACTGCACACACTCTACACTGCACACACTGCACACACTCTACACTGCACACACTACACTGCACACACTCTACACTGCACACACTGCACACACTGCACACACTCCCAGCACTCACAGCACACACACAACACTGCACACACTGCACACACTCTACACTGCACACACTGCACACACTGCACACACTCCCAGCACTCACTGCACACGCTCTACACTGCACACACTGCACACACTCTACACTGCACACACTCTACACTGCACACACTGCACACACTCTACACTGCACACACTGTACACACTCCCAGCACTCACTGCACACACTCTACACTGCACTCACTGCACACTCTTCAATGCACACACTGCACACACTCTACACTGCACACTGCTCACACAGCACTCAGCTCTCACACCACACAGCACTCACAGCACACTCTCACAGCACACAGCTCTCACAACACACTCTCACAGCACCCTACACCACACCTCCCACTCCCCCTCCCTACTTTTGGTGTCGGCTGCTGAGATCGGAGCGGAGCTGGCATCAGGAGAAGGGGGGGTGTCGGGAGGAGGTGGGGTGTCGGGAGGAGGGGGGGGTGTTGGGAGGAGGGGGGGTGTCACGAGGAGGGGGGGTGTCGGGAGGAGGGGGGGTGTCGGGACATATGTGAGAGACGCAAAGGGGACCTCGCTACCCATTCAGCTCTCCGGATCCTCTCACACCGCAGGCCCAGATCTTCTTTCCCCGGTACTACACCTCTCCTTACCCTGCACAAGCCGCCCGGTAAGGGACACGTCACTGCCAGGCATTAGGCGGATCTCATCTGGGAAGGAGCCGCGGGGCCAGGAGGGAGGAGCCGGGCAGGAGCAGCTCGCTCACCGGCCAAGAGGAGGTGGCATAGCGGGTGTGTCACAGGCCGGTCCGGCCTACCTGTCACAAGTCCTGGTAACCAGGTGGCCCTAGCAACCGAACCCCAGCTTACATATCGCGAGAAAACCCCACCGGAGCGTCGATCAGGCGCGCGGCGGCCATTTTAAAAAAAATTAGCGCGACCCCGTTACTAGCGCGGTGGTCTCAGGGTGGACCCCGAGGACCGCGCTATAACGGGGTTTACCTGTATCAACTTATATAATATAGGGATTTAAAAATAGGGATTCTATTCTGGATCAACGTTCACTCTGAACCATGTTATTCAGTTATTTTGTATCTATTGTATCTTTCCCTACTGCACCGTTCATGCCTACTATTTTTTGTAACTCTTACACCCACCAGGAATGCTGGTAGCCCATCGTTCTCTCAGATACAATAGATGTGTTAAAAAAAAGGTTGGATATCTTTTAAGAAAGGAAATATATACAGGGATATTCTAAATAAGTAAACATGAGAAGGATATTGATCCAGGGAGTAATCTGATTGGCAATTTTTGGAGACAGGAAGTAATTTATTTCCACTCTATGAGAATCATTGGATAATATTCCACTGGGGTTTTTGTTTGCCTTCCTCTGGATCAAAATACTGTAAGTACGGATATAGGCTAAAGTATCTGTCATCTAAATTTAGCATAGATTAAACTTGATGGTCGCATGTCTTTTTTCAACCTCATCTACTATGTAAATATGTAACAATGTAACATTTTCCTCTGTGAGGGTCAATGTAGCTGAAAAACTCATATTTTATTATCATTAAATGGAAACATTAACATACAGATACATTACAAATATGTGTGCTGGTATAGACATAAACAGGTCAGTTTACCGAAGGGTTTATGTGACATTTCCTCATACATCACTCATTACCCATCATTATGTTAGACAATAAGTAAATCCCTATCGTTATGAGATACACAGATCTCAATGAATGAGAATGTGATATATACTGTAGTTTTCTTCTTGTAACAGGGTTGTGTAGAAAGCCAGTGCATCAGAAAAAACAAGTCCTGTTTGGCATAATAAACTGAGGTTTAGGATAAACTCCTTCAATGTAAGCATATAGCATAACGAAGCCCTAATAGGGTTAGGGAACTAGTACCTAATGCCAGCGGCACCATAAATAAATAGTACAGACCAACGTCCCATATATCAGAGAAAAACGGGTACAGCGACCCACAAAGTGAACTCACTCAGTTTCTCCTGTAGTATCCAATCTCAGAATCTTCATAGGCGTGCAATCTCCTAGGTGATGGCAGGAACAAGTAGAAAAATAAGGCAGTACACTGCCCAAAGTAACAGAAGGAGGCTCACGGTTTTTAGCAACAAAAAAATAGATTTATTACGTAAAAAGTGGACAAAAGGGTCCCCCCTAGGCCGCAGCAGGGGTCCACCAACTAGTTTCAGGCAAAAATGCCCTTGATAACTATTTGGTGGACTAACTTTTTGCCTAAAACTAGTTGGTGGACCCCTGCTGCGGCCTAGGGGGGACCCTTTTGTCCACTTTTTACGTAATAAATCTATTTTTTTGTTGCTAAAAACCGTGAGCCTCCTTCTGTTACTTTGGGCAGTGCACTGCCTTATTTTTCTACTTCTTCTTGTAACAGGTATATTAAGCCAAAGAAAACAAGGCATCTTTCCCAGAGTCGGTCCCTTCTCCTCCACAACTCTGCTCCATTCATACTTCTTAGGATGGGGAGCAAATGTTATTCATTTTTAAATATGTTTATTTAAACAAACTCTTAATAACTTTAGATAAATCACAAATAGTTTACCAGAGGTTAGTGGTAATAAGGTTCCCACAATGTTACAACTGCACAATCTCCCTAGTTTTTTATTTTGTTCCTTATTCATTTTTTGGATTTGGTAAATTGTTTACTTACAGCTGCGGCCACCTTTATCCTAATGCGGCCGTATCGGCGCAACTCTGATAACCGCGGGCAGATGCAGTATTTTTTTTTTTCAGAATATGTTCCAGTATTGTAGCGCTCGGAATATTGAATGCATGAACGTGAATGAGGTATGAATGCGGCATGAATGCGGTGAAGTGCGGTGAAGTGCGTGGCATTCGGAAAAAATCCCCGAAAAAATCGGAGATGTTAGAGAATAAAAGGGGCCGCGGCTGTATAAAAACTTCAGATTAAGATACAAAAACGTACAGTGTACATAAGATATATATTTTTTTCCCAGAAAACATACTTCTTCTGTCCAGAAGGTAGGTGCACTACGGATGTAGTGATTTAAGACAGTCTGGGGAAATTCAGATTTTGATTTCTAGTTTTGTATAACTACACATAACATTATCATTTTATGAAATTCAACTTTAATTTCAGTTCTTTACAACTGGTTAACAGCAAGATGTATTATGCACTGTACCACTGTACACAAAGAGCAGATACGTTTTTACAGTATATGCTATACAGTAGCTTGGCAAAGATATTTATAATACATGCATACAGTATACATTTATCTATCTAACTAAAGAATAATTATTTATATAAAGCATTTATATAGACTGTATGCACATGTCTTTTAAATAACTATACTGTAGTTACAGTATATAGTTGTATTTGTATCCACATTGCTACAAAGCCAATAGAGATTATTTACTAAAGTCTCCCAGAGGCAAAACGGGGACAAAACAAATAAAATGGAATTGCTCCCTATTTATCAAAGGAGTAACTGATTGTAATTGGATTGTGTTTCTTTGGTCAACATGGTGGTATTGTTTTTCCCTGCTTTTGCCAGTTTTGCAGCCAGGAGACTTTAATAAATAACCCCTTCAAATAATGTTAATGAATACCTATTTAAATTGAGCAGCCATGCAGCCCACTAACTGTGAAAACATTAAATGAAATAATATAATCAAGATGCTCAGTATGCAATTTAAATACTTTTTGATTTTCTCATAAATGTATTAATATATTTAGTATGTACATTAGGTTTATATTGTCATTGCCATGTTGCTCAAATGTGCAATAATATCATGCACTTTCTGTGGTGTTGAATACACTGGAAGTTGTTCCATACTGTAGTTGTATACAGTATGTTACTGTGCTTTTTCTAAGGAGGGATGCATTTGATATTGTATCTACTGTATCACAAAACGTGCAGTAATAACATTCTGTGTTCCATCACTATATTGCTAAAACTTAGATATAATAAACACAGGTACTATATATTGTGTCTGTGTACAGAACATTTGAAGGTACTGTAGGATCACGTTTTAGGTTTTAATTATCTATATAATTTTACATAATTAAAAACGTAAATAAAAATGGATTTGTTTGTGCCGCAGTCATTCTCTTTGCAGGGTCAACTATCGTTCTTCCCACAACCTGAAAATAAGAAGATGCAGTTTTTTAAAACAGCATAAAATCTTAAAAGTTATTTTCAGTTTGTTCATGTTGCAAGTCTGTATGGTGACAAAACTTCTGCTGGTTTGTACTGCTTCTGAGTAGTCTGTCACCTAGTGGTTGTGCTGGTAAATGCATGCAATTCATGATCAAAAACTACAGTGTACTTTTGAAATATTAATATGTAGTCACAGCAAGGGCCAGATGCACTAAGCTCTTTGTGCAATTGAACATAACGTTAACCTAAATTTATGTTAACCTAACGCATATCCACTACAGAGAATAACCTAATGTTCAACAAGTGTTGATCAGGGAAATAATGTTTGCATACATTTCTACGGACGTTAGAGTTCCTCACATGCAAGTAATATGCTAAAGATACATTATCCTAACATTGCAAATGCACAAAAGTCCTTTAATGTTAGTGCAGGGAAATAACATTAAATTAAATAAGCCCCACCAAAACTTGCTGTTATTCCCAGCCAAACCCTGATTATTCGAATGTTATAGAATTGCCCATAAAGAAAAATTAATGTTTGTCAAACCAAAAAAAATATACCCTAATGTAAACTGATAACGTTTAAAATATTTAATATTTTAAAATTCATTGTATTTTATAACGCTTAAGGTGAATACACGATATGGTTGCCAGAGTTGGATGATAGGTAATATATTTGGAAGTAACTACATTATGTGTGTACAGTTGCATACACAAGCATTTTTTTATTAATAACTACAAAGAAACAGTAATTGTGATCTAAACATTTAATCACTCACATAGTGCAAGCGCTGTAGGAACAATAACTGAACATATATAAATATACAGGCAAAAAAGAACATACTGTATAACAAAATTATCTTTACTTTTTTTTTGCAGAGAAAGGAGCACAAGGTCACCTTTTATGTGGTCTCCCACACTTTAGGCCTCGATTATAGTTGCTTTGGCTTTGCGAGTGGTGCGACCTCGTGCCGTCACTTGCGAGATGCGCGAATGCACGAAACCTGCACTGCAGGCTGGAGGCATCTGGAGGTGACAGGGAGGCATGGTGGATGTGTGGCGGAGGCATGGCAATGACGTTACATGAGCGGTTCACCCTAATGTGCAAGATCAATTTAAAAAGTCTTTTGAGAAAACACGCACTTGGACTCAGCAGTCACACATGTGGTCATGCGCACTGTGTGTGCCTTCATAGCTCTGCATATGTTTGTTACAGTGTGCGGCATCGTGCGTACATGCGTCACCATTATAAGCACGGCTTTAGTGAAGGTAGAGCCATTGGTGCAGTAGGTGGACTAGGAGGAAGATAAAGAAGTAGAACGAGGAGAGGCAGGGGAGATGGGAGAGAGGAGAGAAACATTGGATGTTCTTAAAGATTCTGTGGAGGCTGCTGGTGTGGATATGATTTGTTCTTCAACAGCTGGTGGGATGGCTAGACTTTAAAAGAATAATCTGCTGGGCAAATTTTTCTAATTACATAACCACGGGGTGCATGCGCTCAGCGTGGTGGTTTACATTTTTTCAGAGTTGTTGCAGGACACAATTTCAGTTACTGCAATGGATTCCTTGACATACTGGAAAGGAACACAAGGACACAAGGAGTCCGTAACGGCTGTTCACCTTCATCTTGAAAAATAGTGAACTGGGACTATCGGAGAAAGTCTTCAGATCATAAGCATCAAGTGAAAGAAGGAAAAGCAACAAAAAATCAAATGGAGAGAGTTAACATTGCAGGCAAAAAATAAAAAAGCTGTGTGTGCTGAGCACGCGCATAGTAAGTGAAACTTCTTTGACTTTTGTCACAGAAATTGTATTTGTGTTGGTGATGTTTTAATTAAAAATCAAAATACAATTTCAGTTACAAAACGCAAATAAATTTGACTTAGAATGCGCGTGCTCGGCACACATCCCATGTATTAGCTATTTGCACCAAGTGTGAATTCCTTGTGTGTATGTATGTCAGTGTGTGTGTATGTCAGTCAGTCAGTCAGTCAGTCAGTGTGTGTGTGTGTGTATGTCAGTCAGTCAGTCAGTCAGTGTGTGTGTCAGTCAGTGTGTGTGTATGTGTGTCAGTCAGTGTGTATGTGTATTTGTGTCAGTGTGTATGTGTAAGTCAGTGTGTGTGTCAGTCAGTGTGTGGGGGGTTGTGGGTGGGTCAGAGTGTGCGGGGGTGTGTGGGTGAGTCAGTCAGTGTGCGGGGAGGGGTGGGTGAGTCAGTCAGTGTGCGGGGAGGGGTGGGTCAGTCAGTCAGTGTGTGGGGAGGTGTGGGTGAGTCAGTCAGTGTGCGGGGAGGTGTGGGTGGGTCAGTCAGTCAGTGTGCGGGGAGGTGTGGGTGGGTCAGTCAGTTTGCGGGGAGGTGTGGGTGGGTCAGTCAGTCAGTGTGCGGGGAGGTGTGGGTGGGTCAGTCAGTCAGTCAGTGTGCGGGGAGGTGTGGGTGGGTGGGTCAGTCAGTCAGTGTGCGGGGAGGTGTGGGTGGGTCAGTCAGACAGTGTGCGGGGAGGTGTGGGTGGGTCAGTCAGACAGTGTGCGGGGAGGTGTGGGTGGGTCAGTCAGTCAGACAGTGTGCGGGGAGGTGCGGGTGGGTCAGTCAGTCAGTCAGTGTGCGGGGAGGTGTGGGTTGGTCAGTCAGTCAGTGGGGGGGTGTGGGTCAGTCAGTGTGGGGGGGGGTGTGGGTGGGTCAGTCAGTGTGGGGGGGGGTGTAGGTGGGTCAGTCAGTGTGTGTGGGGGGGGTGTGGGTGGGTCAGTCAGTGTGTGTGTGGGGGGGGGGTGGGTGGGTCAGTCAGTGTGTGTGTGGGGGGTGTGTGGGTTGGTCAGTCAGTGTGTGGGGGGGCGGTGGGTGGGTCAGTCAGTGTGTGGGGGTGGGTGGGTCAGTCAGTGTGTGGGGGGGGTGTGGGGGGGTCAGTCAGTGTGTGGGGGGGGTGGGTCAGTCAGTGTGTGGGGGGGGTGGGTCAGTCAGTGTGTGTGGGGAGGGTGGGTGGGTCAGTCAGTGGGGGGGGGGGGGTGGGGGGGTCAGTCAGTGTGTGGGGGGGTGGGTGGGGTCAGTCAGTGTGTGGGGGGGGTGGGTGGGGTCAGTCAGTGTGTGAGGGTGGGGGGCGGGTGGGTCAGTCAGTGTGTGGGGGGGGTCAGTCAGTGTGTGGGGGTGTGTGTAAGTGTGTGTGTGTGTGTCAGTCAGTGTGTATGTGTGTGTGTGTGTGTGTATGTGAGTCAGTGTGTGTGTGAGTCAGTATGTGTGTATGTGTCAGTGTGTATGTATGTGTGTGTGTGTGTCCTGCCCCCCTCTCTCCTGACTCCCCCCAGCACAATTGTCCTCCCCCCAGCACCCTTATCCTTTCCCTGCACCCAGACCCTTTCAGCAGTCCGCCCCCCCCCCATTCCTACCAGATCACGGCACAGAGGAGATGGAGGCAGTGTCGGCGGGGGGAGAGGGAGAAGCGCATCATCGTCAGCTGGAGCCGACTCGGAGGCTTCTGATGGTGCTGTGGGGGACGTAGGGGACGCAGCGCACTCATCACCCCCCTCCTCCCTCCCCCCCCCCCCGTTACCGGAGCAGGAGCAGTTCTATGCCTCGGCCGGGGCATGCACCGGGAGGAGAGGCCGCAGGAGATCAGTGCCTGCATAGAGCCCCGGGGAGCAGTGTGGGCTTCAGTGTCCCTGTGAGGAGAGTCATGGCGTCTCGAGCGTCGCCATGACTACCGGGCATGCACAGCATATCAATGGGCGGGGAACGGGCGGGGAATCAGCGGCGCCGTCACAACTGCGCATGCGCGGCATGGCAGCGGCCGTTAGGAGCGGCGGCTATCGCCGCCGCATATGTCACGATGTGTGGGGGGGAGGTGGGGGGAGGTGGGGGGCGGGGGGGGCGATTAGGAGCGGCGCCGGTGGCGCCGCAACATGTGACAGGGGCGGTGTGAGTGGAGTGGCGTCCATTACGTGACGTCACTTCCGTTTCACATTTCGCCCCACATCATCCAGTTTTATCCCATCAGAGGTGCCACTAAAGAAGTTTCACTTCAAAAACCTCTTTCAAGAGCCTATAGCAGTAGATAGTGATTGATTGAGATTCTGAAGCTGTTTTTACATCTGTGGCTTTTCTTTTATTCTTAGTTAAGGGGAATGACCTTGTATTACGTAGCTAATAATGGTATTCAGACATAAATGCTATAATTGCCCCAAAATGAGTTGCAATGGGGTCATTTCCTTCCCTACGGACAGTTATGACCAGTTGCTAAAAACTGCACAAATTAAAATGGCTGACGCAGCTGACCCTCTTCTCTTCATGCTGGATAAAGCATAGAGAGGGTATTCTGGGACCTCCGATTTTTAGGAAAATCATGTTAGTGTCATAATCAGGGCCGCCAACAGGGAGGCACAGTCGGTGCAGGTGTCCCGGGCCCAGTGAGTCAGGGGGCCCGGCCGCCCGGGACACCTGCGCGCCTGTTTTTTTTTTTTTTTTTTAATGGCGGCGAGGTTGAATCATTGCTGAGAATCTTATCCACATTAGATAATAAATCTATAGATTTGAGAGATCTGTCTATCAAATTGCTGGGCCTTTTGTCCCTACATTTTGCAGCTGCAGGGGCTGATTTGACTTGAATTCATATTTCGGATCATTGGTTAATTTTTACCCCAAAGGTTTTATTTAATATTGAAAGGGAGAACAAAAACTTGATGAATGGATACATTGCCAGTTGAATTGGATTTTGACGAGGACATGTCATATCTTTCTCTCTATGTTGTTAATTGCATGATGATGATTTTAGATAAAACAGCCAGCATCAGATAGTATATATCCCAGTTATTAATAACCTCAAGGAAAGTATATAGATCAGCCAAGACTAATACTATAAGAGGCTGTGCAATAAATCAAGCAGCAATCAACAAAGATCAATTTAAGGAACACTTAATTAGAGCAGCAGCAGGTACAAAAGCAGCTGCTTAAGGAATAACGTTGCCAATTATTATGAAAGCAGCACAATGGGCTTCCTCCCGCACTTTTGTGTGTCACTATTGGAGACTATCGGAATCAGATAGAGTAGCGTTTACTAGGGCAACCACCAGGTGAGGCTATTCTCCTACCAGCTATTTTTTTTTTTTTTTTTTTTTTAAACTTAGATTTTTATTGAAATTTCTTAAATATAAATAGGGAGGGGTACAAACAGGAAAAAAAGGGTGGGGGGGGGGCTAACAACCATTTTGTAACAGAATTTTTACAGTCATCAACAGTCACATTACATACATTGTTTTATAGTCCTCTTTGGGGATCAACACTATATTGCTTTCGTCATCAGTGAGGGGATTTGTTTTCCACTGAGAAAATCGTTAAATAAATCTAATACATATGGTCCTCGGATTCCTATAGAATTTTTATAATACAAATTTGAGAAGCTACCTGGGCTTGGGGCCTTTGATGGCTTCAGTGAGCCAACAGCCTTGTTAGCTCTATTTGGGTTATTTTTGCGTTTAAAATTTTGTGATCTTCCTCTGTTAATTTCGGGAGGTTGCATTCCCTAAAATAATCCTCTATCTGGACCCGGCCGGGGTCCTAGAGGTTGGGGATGAATTATCTATGGTCTGTGTAAAATTTAACAAATTCCTCTGCTATCTTAGTGGAATTGTATGTCACTTCTCCTCCCTTCATTCTAAAGGCAGTGACAAAAGTTCTCGACCTAATCCATCTGAGTTTATTTGTCAACAGACGGTCAGCTTTAGCTCCTTTATCGTAATACATCTCTTTAGTCCACTTCAGGGCCTTCGCTACCTCTTCTAATTGTAAACTCTTGAGTTCTACTCTTGCCTGATTTAAAATGTATAAACTTTCCTTGACGGATTTTTCTTGTGTGATTGTTCCAACTGTACTATTTTTTCTGTTAGTCCTACCAGCTATTTCTAGATGCTCAACCTCTCAAAGAACAAAACAGAGTCTGCAGGAATTTATGATCTGCACACATAGGGGGCTATGCACTAAGCTCAATGGGTTTGCGTTCTAATGTTCAAAAAATGCACGTCTGTTAAAAAGTGAGGCCGGGGACGCGATTCACAAAGGCCTTGAGCACATTTTCTATCGTACGTGCTCAAAACACCCACAACGTACATGTTGCTTTTTTTCCCCCTGCTAGCGTTCTTAAACTTCACGTACGCTAGCTGATAGAAAAAAAAGCCGCATGTAACGTTTGCATGGAGATTTGCCATCTCCATGCAAGGCTGTTACAGGCGATCGTACACTAAATAAATATATTTGAATAATAGTGTACATGAGCAGGGGGTCTCCGGAGCTGAACAGCATTGGTTTCAGGTCCGAGGACCCCTACTTCAGGAGATACAGGCCCCGTTATGGCCGAACCAGCGCTGACCGAATCAGCGCCATGTTTGGCTGCCAGGTTCCAGATCTATTCCCCCCTGCAGCAGGCCCTCGCTCCGCTCTTGCTGCGGCCTCCCATTTACGCCCCGTGGGGCGGTCGACGTGCAGGAGAGGTGAACGGTGAAGCAAAGGGGGAATGAACGGAGGCAAAGGGGGAGTGAACGGAGGTAAGGGGGGCGGTGAACAGAGGTAAAGGGGGAGGGGGTGAATGGAGGTAAGGGGGGGTGAAAGGAGGTAAGGGGGGGTGATCGGAGGTAACGAGGGGGGGGTGAATGGAGGTAAGGGGGGGTGAATGGAGTAAGGGGGGGGGTGAACGGAGGTAAGGGGGAGACAGGCTGGACTGGGGAGAGAGCAGAGAGAGACAAGCTGGAGTGAGAAGAGAGCAGAGAGAAAAAGAGAGAGAGTGACAGGCTGGAGTGGGGAGTGGAGAGACACAGGCTGGGGGGGGCTATATGCTCCAAGCAGTCAGTCACTCACCCAGTCAGTCACCCACCCACCCAGTCAGTCAGTCACCCACCCTGTCAGTCAGTCACCCACCCACCCAGTCACCTACCCACCCAGTCAGTCACCCACCCTTTCTCTCTCTGTGTATCACCCACCCTCTGTGTGTGTGTGCGTGTGTGTCACCCACCCTCTCTCCCCTTTCTGTCTCTCCCCTCTATGTCTCTCCCTCTCTCTCCCCTCTCTGTCTCCCCCTCTCTGTCTCTCTCCCTCTCTCTCAGTCTCTCTCCCCTCTCTCTCTGTCTCTCTCACCCCTCTCTCTGTCAATCTCACCCCTCTCTCTGTCTCTCTCATCCCTCTCTGTGTCTCTCTCACCACTCTCTCTGTCTCTCTCACCCCTCTCTCTGTCTCTCTCATCCCTCTCTCTGTCTCTCTCGCCCCTCTCTCTGTCTCTCTCGCCCCTCTCTCTGTCTCTCTCACCCCTCTCTCTGTCAATCTCACCCCTCTCTCTGTCTCTCTCTCCCCTCTCTCTGTCTCTCTCCCCCCTCTCTGTCTCTCTCCCCCTCTCTCTGTCTCTCTCACCCCTCTCTCTGTCTCTCTCACCCCTCTCTCTGTCTCTCTCACCCCTCTCCCTATCTCTCTCAAACCTCTCTCTGTCTCTATCATCCCTCTCTGTCTCTCTCACCCCTCTCTCTGTCTCTCTCACCCTCTCTCTGTCTCTCACCCCTCTCTCTGTCTCTCTCACCCCTCTTTCTGTCTCTCTCACCCCTCTCTGTCTCTCTCAACCCCCTCTCTGTCTCTCTCTCCCCTCTCTCTGTCTCTCTCCCCTCTCTCTGTCTCTCTCCCCCTCTCTCTGTCTCTCTCCCCCCTCTCTCTGTCTCTCTCCCCCTCTCTCTGTCTCTCTCCCCCCTCTCTCTGTCTCTATCCCCCTCTCTTTCTGTCTCTCTCCCCTCTCTCTCTGTCTCTCTCCCCTCTTTCTCGTTCTCTCGCCCCTCTCTGTCTCTCCCCTCTCTGACTCAAGCTTCACATGGGAGACATCGGAATCCCCCCTTTTCCAGAAAACAGGTAAGGAACAACTCCCTCCAATGTATAACATTGCGGGAATGAGGTTACCTGGACATTGAGGGACTGCGGATCAGGTTAAATCCCAGGCGGGATTGCTGCTTTAAATATTGTGAAGCGAGGCATCCAGACACTGGTTAAGGGGTGCAGGAACATTTACACACACACGTAACAAGGACTAATTGTAGTATAATGTAATACAATAAATACATTTATGTCAAAACGAATGTTGTTCTGACTAGGAATTTATTAAATGTATTTTATTTATATATTTTATTTTAAAGCGGGGTTGGGGGCGGGACTAGGGTTGGGGGTGGAACTAGGGGCAGGGTTTGGGGCGGGACTAGGTGGCGAGTAGATTTTTTGGTTCGGCGAGTAGATTTTTGGGTGATTTGTCGAACACTGATTATAGTTATATAATTTATTATTTGGATATAATCATCTGGTGCGCTGTTCAATTCTTCACTGTACATCTTAGAAGGCCAACAACCTGGCAGTTATGTTGACCTCCATCATTCCCCTCCTATGCATCTAGTCTTTGCAGTATGGTCAGCAAGCTTCTTCTTAAGTTTGTTATTGCTATCTGGCTACATTTTCTTCAAGATAACAACTGTGCACCAAGTATTCCATTGGGCATTTATATTTAGTAAGAATGTAGTGCCAAATTGTACTTTCCCCTGTTGTGCTGGTTTTGTTGCACAGTTCACCTTCAGTAACAACTTTGGCAGGTTATCCCATTAATTTGGATCTCCAATTCTGTATCAGTAAATGTGATGCTCCTAAGCTTAGAGCAGTGTTTTTGAAAAAAAATTCTCCCAGGGCACCCCTAATCACACCACTCAGCTGCAGAAACACCCCCACAACAGGACAGGGTCACAGATAACATAGGACACACAGAGAGTCACAACAGTTAGAGGTGGCATATGGGGCAGAGTCCCAGGAGTCAGAAAGTAAGAAGGGGCAGAGAGTCAGAGGAGTCCATGGGGGCGGAGAGTGATAGAAGATAGAGAGTCATAGGAGTCAGCGGGAACAAAGAGTCACATGGGTCAGAGGGGGCACAGCAGGCAAAGAGTCACAAGAGTCAGATAGTACGAGGGGGCAGAGAGTAACCATAGTCAGAGGGAACAGCGAGTCACAGGAGTCAGAGGGGGCAGAGGGTAACAGGATTAAGAGAGTCAGAGGGGGCAGAGAGTCACCAAAAACACACACCAACATGACAGTCACAGAAAATATACACACGCACACATACAACAGGACAGAACAAACAAACAAAAACACATGCACACACGACAGAGACACACAGCTTTACCTCTCTCCGGTCCATGCGGCTCCCTACTCTGCTTGGCCACACCCCACAGGCTCCTGACACCTCCTCCTGATTGGCTGCTGCTGAGTAATGCAGTCAATCAGGGTGGAATACATTTCCCAGGCCCCTAGCAACTGCCCTGCTTTCTACCTACACTGGGAGAATGGGGAAATCCTGCTGCACCCTTTTCCTCCCAAGATGTCGCAGATCCTCGTTTTTTTGAAACACTAGCCTAGAGGCTTAAGGCTGGGTCCCCCAGTGAACACGACTGCGCACGCAATGGTGTGCGCGCTGCACACAAGGCAAAGCCCTCTATGGACAGGCCTCAGTCGGCATGCTCGCATAGGGTGCGGTGGCCGAGCATTGTCCATGTCATGGCAGCGGCTAGACTGAGGGCAAACCAGCCATGTTACATCATGGCCATGCCACCGCCATGCCTCCCCGTCGGGAGTTGTCAATAGTCCACATGGTAGCGCTGATGCTGGGAACAAGAACTGCCAGGCACCCCGTCGTGCGTGGCATGCGCACTGGGGGCCTTAGTAGTACCAATAGCAGCAGCAACTGCAGCAGAGGTGGAAACATCAACAGCCATCTTAATAGTATTAGGCTAAAATTGCTTACAAACTTTCTATTTCTGTGTATTTATTGGAAATAAATTAATATAAATGCTTACGCATGGGCATTACAGTTGGCATGTGATAGTGTGTTAATTGGAACACAAGTTGAATGTAAAGTCACAGTATTTTCCCAGATTTAACATATTGTAGTGTATCTGGCCCCCCATCTTTTGTCAATTGTTCTGTGAAAATGTAAAAGGAAATCATAAGACTGAATTTCTATAAAACACAATGTGGGCCTGCAATGACACAATCTTGTAAAATTCTATAATTTCAGTTTTTATAACTGTAGCGCTGCTTCCTCACCCTATGGGAGATCTGCCTGCTACCCAGTGTGTAATGATACATGATACCTGTTGGCTTGCAAGAGAGCTGAGGTTCTGCTGATGGTATTGGGGAAACAGGACAGGCTTTTGAGGTAGATGCTTGATTCGTTCTATGGGTGCTTGTGCCTCCATCCAGCGCAGACTCCAGGGTTGCTGAAGGCAGCCCGTATGGTAGCACCAGTCCATACGCCCCCTGATTGACTGCAGTCTCAAGCCAGGAGTATATTGAAACATGAGTGTCTTTATTTAGCATCCTCTGCATACACTGCCCCTTAGGGCTGCCTCTTCCCTAGTACATAAGTGGAGGGTACAAAGTCTGCACCCAGGATTGGGCCACACACAGGCCATGTCCTGCCTCCCCCCCTGTCACCCAGGGAAGCTGCTTGTGAGGGCAAACCTAAGATCGGGCTTGACACTGCCTGCAGCTACCAAGACTAAGGCCTCGGCCATGCTCGCTGCTGGCGGGCTGAGGCGCGCTGAGGCGCAGGGAAAGCGGGTGCTTTTCCTGGCCTTGCGGTGCTTACCGCACGCGCTGTCAGTGGGCCGTCAGGGGGCGGGCCGAAGCTGGTTCGCCCTCATTGGGCGAACTGCTCACGTGACCGGCCTGTCGCGCCGGCAAGTGGGGGAATTTTACATTCCCTAAGACCCGCGCTTCCGCGCGCTTGCGGAAGCGCAGGTGAGCCCCTACTAAAGCCGCTCAAATTGCGGCTGTAGGGGCTCAGTGCTGAGTGAGAGGGTGCATCAGCGCGCTTCCACCAGCAAGCAAGGAACATGGCCGAGGCTGCGTCCAGCTGGTGTGGCACTCACACTCGCCACGATGAGACACATTGCAACAATGGGTGTGGCCTGCGTGATCGCCCCCCCCCCCTGCGTATGCCCGTGAGTTGCAGTTGGAGCTCAGTTTCAGGAGTTTCAAAATTTTTACTCTCCCGCACCGACATTTGAGCACATGACCAAATGTACCAATCAGAGGATAGCAAGCAAAACCAATGCAATAAAAGCATTGAGAGCTTGTATTGTATTGCATTGCATTGGTGTCCTCTGACATGAAACGAGGGGGACACACACGAAACGGGGGGAAACACGGTTGGGTGTGAGGGGGGGTGGGGTGCGTGTCCTGCGCACCTGCTCCACCGAAGTCTCCGTGGGCAGCAAATCATTCTGTAGCGACACGAAACGGTGGGGGGGGTTGACACGAAACTGAAAATGGAGAGATGTGAATGGGGGGGGGGTGAAACGAAGTGGTGGTGTGGGGGGGGGTAAAACAAAATGGTGGGGGGGGGCAAACGAAGTGGGGGGGCAAACGAAGTGAGAGGGGAATTGCGGAGAGAGAGGGGAAAGGAGAGAAGGGGGACAGAGAGGAGGGAAGGGGAGAGAGAGAGAGAGAGAGAGGAGGGAAGGGGAGAGAGAGAAGAGGGAAGGGGGAGAGAGAGGAGGGAAGGGGGGAGAGAAAGCAAGGGGGGAGAAAGAGGGGGAGGGTCGGGGAGAGAGAGGGGGAGGGTCGGGGGAGAGAGAGGGGGAGAGTGGGGGAGGGAGAGAGCACGGAGCAAGGGAGAAAGTGCGGGGGGAGGGAGAGAGAGCGCGGGGGAGGGGGGAGAGAGAACGCGGGGAAGGGGGGAGAGAGCACAGGGGGAGGAGGGAGAGAGCACGGGGGGAGAGAGAGCAGAGGAAAGGGGAGAGAGAGAGGGCAGGGGGGAGGGGGAGAGAGAGTGAGGGGGGAGAGGGAGAGAGAGCACTGGGGAGAGAGCAATGGGGGGAGAGAGAGAGATGGGGGGGAGAGAGAGAGATGGGGGGAGGGGGGGAGAGGGAGAGATGGGGGGAGGGGGGAGAGAGAGATGGGGGAGGAGGGAGAGAGAGGGGAGAAAGGGGGGCAGGGAGAAAGCAGGGGAGAGAAAGAGAGGGAAGGGAGGGGGAGAGAGGGGATATATATATATATATATATATATATATATATATATATATATATATATATAGATATATATATATATATATATATATATATATATATATATATATATATATATATATATATATATATATATATATCTATATATATATATATATATATATATATATATATATATATATAGATAGATAGATATATAGATATATATAGGTGGGGTGTGCAGGGAATGATGGGTGAGTGGGGTGTGCAGGGACTGATTATACGCTCACACCTAGCAGGACAAGATTTGTCTCCTGCTTACATGCAGGTGACGTCACTGATCATGAACGCCAGCCCGCTCGCACCGCTCTTCCCTTCACCTTGGATGCACCCCACTCACCCATCACTCCCTGCACACCCCACTCACCAATAACTCCCTGCACACCCCACTCACCCATCAGAAGTTGGGAGGTGGCGGAGGGGGGGAGCGAGAGGGAGTGGGGAGAGGCGGGTGGGGGAAAGATGGGGAAGGGTGGGATACCGATTGTTAAATATAGAAATCACATACAAATGGTGTCCAAAAAGTAATTTTTTTATTAAATGCATTGTTTAAACATATAAAACCATTAATAACATATATATTTGAAATTTGTGTCACATTACATGCCCCCCCCCCCCCCGCGTCACAGTGTGCAGGCAGTGATGGGTGAGTGGGGTGTGCAGGGAGTGATGGGTGAGTGGGGTGTGCAGGGAGTGATAGGTGAGCATTGTGTGCAGGGAGTGATGGGTGAGAGGCGTGTGCAGGGAATGATGGGTGAGTATGGTGTTCAGGGAGCGATGGGGGGGTGGGGTGTGCAGTGAGCGAGGGGTGAGTATGGTGTGCAGGGAGTTATGGGTGAGTGGGGTGTGCAGGGAGTGATGGGTGAGTGGGGTATGCAGGGAGTGACACACAGACAGAGGAGTCTCCATACATCCCTCCCATCCCTGTGTATCTGATCCTGTAGCACTCACTTGTGAAGGAGCCTCTGCAAGTGACACGGGTCCCTGCTGTCAGTGTCCTGTGTCCCCAGCTCTGCCCCCAAGCATGCCCCCCCCCGCATCACATTCACACGCCCCCCTCGCGTCACATTGACACGCCCCCTCCCACGCTCGCAAATTTCCTCCAGCAGGCCAGGATTGGTCTCCTGCTTACATGCAGGTGATGTCACAGCTCATGAGCGCCAGCCCGCTCGCTCCGCTCTTCTCTTCACCCTGGATGAGGCCTTACGTTTCAGGGAGGGTAGACGGGTACCCAGAACCATCCATGGCTACATACAGTAACATTAAAGTATAAAGGTGTTAAAGATGAATCTATTACTAAATGTGTTCCAATAAATTACTATATTGATAGTGATTGTTCTAATTATTTTTTTCTGCACAATTTGTTATGTTACTTGAATAATAATATAGCATTTTCTAGTGGAGATATGTGAATGTTCCCAAATTTGCTTTGTATATGTTTAGCTCAAAGATGAAAAAAAAAGTTCAAATCTTCCCCAAAATGTTTAGGTGAAACTGAAGTGTGTAACGATCCGGGAGTCACGCCGCCCTCAGCGTGCTCCCCACTTACCCGCTGTTCCGCCGGGTCCCCCCGCGCCTCGCAGAGATCCTCCCTCCAGGATGCCGATCGCCGTCTCGCCTGGGCGCGCGCACGTCAGCGTTCCCCTTCTAGTGCCAGGTCTGGGCGTGTGCCCGATCACGCGCCCGCAGGCGCGGCCAGAAGGAGGCGCCGCAACATGGAGGCGCTCCAGCCTCTTAAAGGCACATCTCCACTTTTCAATGCTGCAATCAAATGTACCCTTTCTACTAGGATCTATAGCCCCTCCTCCAGGAGCTCCTCTGGACCTATCCCTGTCACAGCCTGGCCCATCACACACCCCCACCTTGCTGCTCTACCATTGGACCCTCTCACCTATATTTACCCTGCAGCTTCATTGACTCGTCGGCTGAGCATAGAACCCGTTGTTCTCCTTACTCTCTGCCTCCCTAGTCCTGTCTTGTCTTGTCTTGCAGTCTTCCTCATTACCGAACCGGCTTCCGCTACGACTCTCCGCACCTCTGGCACCCCGAACTTGGCATACGGCAATTTGACTCTCCGCACCTCTGGCACCCCGAACTTGGCATCCGGCAATACGACTCTCCGCACCTCTGGCATCCCGAACTCGGCAAACGGTAAACGATTATGTCTCTCTTTCTAACCCCGGACTAAGATACAGCACCCACTACCATCTGTACCTCTCCTGCCCCGACTTGGACTTCCAGACCATTCTACTCTCAAGACGTGCTCTCGTGGCTGTGGGTGGCGTTATATCCTTTCCCACCTCAGCACCGCGGTCCTGTCTCGTTTATGGTGAGCTCGACCTGACATTATGCTCAGCCCTACAAACATGGACCCCGCTGAGGAGGAGCGTACTTTAACTTCCAACACTAATCTCTTCGCCAGACTAGAAACTTATCTGGAACAAAATGATAGGTGGATGGATTTGCTTCAGCAGAGCCTTCATTCCCTTACCGTTCAAGCCCGAGCTTCCAGTCTGGGACCGTCACCAATGGCCTTTACGTCCTCCGCAACAGTCTTTGCATCTCCTCCATCTGCTATGGAACCCCGAATTCCTGCCTCCAACCGCTATGCTGGGGACCCCAAAGGATGTAGGGGTTTCCTTAATCAATGTTTCATCCAATTCCAACTCTCACCCTCTCGTTTTTTCTCCTCAACTTCTAAGATCGCCTATATCGTAGCTCTTCTCTCCGACGAGGCGCTGGCCTGGGCCTCCCCCATTTGGGAACAACAAGCGCCCATCACACAGGACATCGACCTCTTCGCCCGTGAGTTCCGAAGGGTCTTTGACACACCTGCACGGCAATTAACGGCAGCTTCCTCTCTCCACCACATAACCCAGGCAGATCGTTCCGTCGCCCAGTACACTGTGGAGTTCCGCACCCTTGCTGCTGAGACAGGATAGAACAATGAAGCACTATCTTCGGCGTTTTGGCAGGGCCTGTCAGAATCCCTAAAGGATGAGCTCGCGGCGCGGGAACGTCCTACTGACCTAGAGGATTTGATCGGCCTTTGCATTCGGGTGGACCAGCGTCTGCAGGAGCAGAGGACTGAACGTTCTCGTTACCGTCAACGTGTTTCAAGGTCTCCCGCCCCATCGTTCGTGTCTCCAACACCCCCATCTTTGGACGTCCCGCAACCAATGCAATTGGGAGGGAATAAGCTGTCCTCTGCCGAGAAACAACGCCGGCGCAGTGCAGGTCTCTGTATGTACTGTGGCAATTCCGGTCACCTCGTGCTCCAGTGTCCCCACAAGCCGGGAAACGCCAAATCCCAATGAGATCCCGGAGCGTCTCATTGGGAACACTGCCCATCTCCCCCATCATCAAGGATGTCTTTCCCACCAGGATCCTGCTGCCAGTCATGCTGTCTGGAGAGGGGTTTCATACTCAAGCACTGGCATTCGTGGACTCCGGTTCTGCAGGCAATTTCATCGATCAAGCCTTTGCTAGACGGAACAATATTCAAATTATAAGCAAGAGGATTCCAGTGGGCCTGGAGGCCATTGATGGTCGACCTCTACAGCCGGCCTTCATCACGCTACAGGCGGTGCCTCTCCTATTGCAGTTCGTCGACGCTCATATGGAGAAGCATTACCCTCGATGTCATCCACACTCCCTCCGTCGAGTTGATTCTGGGCCTTCCTTGGCTTCAAGTCCATAATCCTCACATCGACTGGACCAACCGGGAACCCATCCAGTGGGGTGCTCAATGTGCCAATACCTGTACGAGGCTGTTCCAGAAGGTTGGAGGTTTGTGTACCCTGCCAGAGGAGGTCGACTCCTTGCCTACTGTATATTTGGAATTCCGCGATGTGTTCGACAAAGCACGATCCGAGGTTCTACCTCCGCACCGACCTTTCGACTGTCCGATTGACCTGCTGCCCGGGGCAGTTCTTCCCAGGGGACGATCCTATCCACTCTCTCTTCCAGAGACTAAAGCCATGAACACTTACATTACGGAGAATTTAGAGAGGGGTTTCATCCGAAAATCCTCCTCCGCAGTTGGAGCGGGCTTCTTTTTTGTAAAGAAGAAGGACGGGTCTCTTCGTCCATGCATCGATTACTGGGGTTTGAATAAAATCACGCGCAAAAAACGCTACCCGCTACCTTTGATTTCGGAGCTCTTCGACCGCCTTCAAGGAGCAACTGTTTTTTCTAAACTGGACCTAAGGGGCGCTTACAATTTGGTAAGGATACGCGAGGGGGACGAGTGGAAGACTGCTTTTAACACCCATGACGGCCATTATGAATACCTGGTCATGCCGTTTGGCCTGTGCAACGCGCCAGCAGTCTTTCAGGACTTTGTCAACGAGATTTTCCGGGACATTCTTAACAAATTCCTTATCGTTTACTTAGACGACATCCTAATCTTTTCTAAGTCCACCCAAGAACACATCAAACACGTTCAACAGATGCTGTTACGTCTCCGGGAAAACCATCTCTTTGCAAAATTGGAGAAATGCCAGTTCCATCTGACGTCCGTAGCATTCCTGGGATACATTATCTCTGACTCCGGGTTCACTATGGATCCAGCGAAACTCAAGGCCATTGTGGACTGGCCCCGTCAGACCACCCTTAAAGCCGTGCAACGCTTTCTAGGTTTTGCAAACTACTACCGTCGCTTCATTCGCAATTTTTCCACCACGGTATCTCCCATCGCCGCTCTAACCAAAAAAGGTGCAGATCCCTCGTATGGTCTGAATACGCCATGCTGGCATTTAATCTTCTCAGAAAGGCTTTCGTGTCTGCTCATATCCTCACCCACCCAGACACTAATCTCCCATTTACCCTGGAAGTGGACGCCTCTGACGTCGGGGCTGGCGCCGTCCTGTCCCAAAGGACTTCCCCCTTAGCCAGACTACACCCATGTGCCTTCTTTTTGAAGAAATTTTCTTCCGCAGAACGGAACTACGATGTCGGTAACCGGGAGCTCTTGGCTATCAAGTTGGCATTAGAGGAATGGAGACACCTCTTAAAAGGCACGGAAACTCCCATAACCATCCTCACAGACCATAAGAACCTCCTCTACTTAGAAGGGGCACGTCGATTGAGCGCGCGACAAGCCCGCTGGGCGTTATTCTTCTCACAGTTCAATTACTTCATCTCCTTCGTTCCAGGCTCCAAAAACCTGAAGGCGGATGCTGTCTCGACAATTCCTTGCAGAGGATAGATCTGAAGAGCAGCTAGAGATGATAATTCCATCCAAATTTATTGTATCCGCCAACTCTTTCGATATCATGGACAAGATCCGATCCGAGCAATCACAGGCCCCTATGGGGTTCAAGGTTCCGGAGGGAAGGCTCTACACTGCACCGCAACATCGCAAGAGAGTCCTCGAGTGGTGCCATTCCTCTAAATCGGCAGGACACCCAGGGATACGGAAGACTAACGACCTTTTCCAGTGAACCTTCTGGTGGCCAGAGATGTCTAAAGATGTGGAGGAGTTTGTAAAGACGTGTGGCACATGTGCTCGCAACAAAGTACCCCAGGTCAGACCAGCAGGCCTTCTTCTTCCATTACCCATCCCAGACCGGCCTTGGAACCATATTTCTATGGATTTTATCGTAGAGATCCCAACCTCCAAAGGGATGAATACTATTCTTGTGGTAATTGATCGTTTTTCCAAACAGACGCATCTTGTTCCCTTGATGGGTCTTCCGAATTCCTCCTGGCTTGCGGATGTTTTCATCCAATAAATTTTTCGTCTCCATGGAGTGCCTTCGACCATCGTTTCAGACCGAGGGTCTCAATTCGTGTCAAAATTTTGGCGAGCCTTTTCTCGAAAATTGGGCATTTCATTACAATTCTCCTCTGGATACCACCCACAGACCAATGGGCAGACGGAGAGAGCCAACATAAACCTGGAACAATACCTTCGATGTTTTATAACCGATACACAGGATGACTGGGTGGATCTGCTTCCTTGGGCCGAGTTTGCTCTCAATTACCTTTGTAATGACTCCACTCAAGAATCTCCCTTCTTTTTAAATTTTGGCTTTCATCCTTCCCGCATACATTTCTCTCCCCTAGCCTCAGGGGTACCAGTGGTCGACAAGTGTATCTCCCGGCTGAAAGACTTATGGAGGAGGATTCAGGAGAACTTAAAGGTGGCCACTGGGAGACAGAAACTCCAGGCAGATCACCTTCGACGCCAGGTTCCCGAGTTCGCTCCAGGAGACAGAGCATGGCTTTCATCCAGGAATATACGACTAAAGGCCCCTACTATGAAGCTGGCACCCAAGTTCCTCGGTCCCTTTCCCGTGGTCAGGAGGATTAATCCTGTGGCTTATCGTCTGCGTCTTCCACCCTCGATGAGGATTCCTTCGGTCTTTCATGTATCTTTGCTAAAACCAGCATTTCAGAGTCCTCGTTTTTCCAAGACCACTTCTCCTCCACTCCCTCTTCTGATCCAAGGTCAACAGGAGTACGAGGTCCAGTCTATCCTGGATTCTAGGATCTCCAGAGGAGGAGTACAATACCTGGTCCACTGGAGGGGGTTCGGACCAGAGGAACGCTCATGGATTTCCCACTGAGATCTCCACGCGCCTCGACTCGTCCAGGTTTTCCATTGTAGGAATCCCTCCAAGCCATGTCATGGATGCCCGGAGGTCGCCCCTGAATGGAGGGGGGTACTGTAATGATCCGGGAGTCATGCCGCCCTTGGCGTGCTCCCCACTTACCCGTTGTTCCGCCGGGTCCTCCCGCGCCTCGCAGAGATCCTCCCTCCAGGATGCCGATCACCGTCTCGCCTGGGCGCGCACACATCAGCGTTCCCCTTCTAGTGCCGGGTCTGGGCGTGTGCCCAGTCACGTGCCCGCAGGCGTGGCCACATGGAGGCGCGGCCACACGGAGGCGCTCCAGCCTCTTAAAGGCACATCTCCACTTTTCAATGCTGCAATCAAATGTACCCTTTCTACTAGGATCTATAGCCCCTCCTCCAGGAGCTCCTCTGGACCTATCCCTGTCACAGCCTGGCCCATCACACACCCCCACCTTGCTACTCTGCCATGGACCCTCTCACCTATATATACCCTGCAGCTTCATTGACTCGTCGGCTGAGCATAGAACCAGTTGTTCTCCTTACTCTCTGCCTCCCTAGTCCGGTCTTGTCTTGTCTTGCAGTCTTCCTCGTTACCGAACCGGCTTCCGCTATGACTCTCCGCACCTCAGGCACCCCGAACTTGGCATACGGCAATACGACTCTCCACACCTCTGGCACCCCAAACTTGGCATCCGGCAATACGACTCTCCGCACCTCTGGCATCCCGAACTCAGCAAACGGTAAACGATTACATCTCTCTCTCTAACCCTGGACTAGGCTACAGCACCCACTACCATCCTTTCCCACCTCAGCACTGTGGTCCCGTCTCGTTTGTGGTGAGCTCGACTTGACAAAGTGAAATTCGATAATTTGTTTTCAAAACAATTTTTATTTCTTTTTTAAATTGGGATGTATGGGGTGGGTACAGAAATTAAAAGAGGAGGAGATTTAGAAACCAAATAATGAAGTGAAGTAGAGGTGGTCAAGACTAGTTAAATTCAAATATACTATGGGTATTAACAGATCGATGAATTCATCATCATCATCATCATCATCGTCATCATTATCACCATCACCATCATCATAACCATCATCATCACCATCATCATCACCATCATCATATATTTTTTAAATAAATACAAGCCTCTTCTTAAGAGGGCATCAAAATACTCACTTTATAACAACTACAATTGAATACAACATTTTCTGTTTCACAAGAGACAGGCATGAAAAGCATGGTTATAATAATAAATGGTTGCATTATATTAAAACAGGTTATAAACATTCAGTTGCAGACATTTCATGGACAGATATGATTATGGGCATAAGTAACATTTACAGGCATAATTACAATTGTGCTAGAAAAAAGATACTGTAGGATAGGCCTGCAATGTGTTAGACAAGGCCCTGCCTCAAGGAGCTTACATACATAATGCAGGGAAAGTTGAAACATTGGGTACAAGGGATGAGAGGGTTGGTGAGTTTCAGAAGCAATTTAGCAGCCGTAATATTACCAAACATCAGCAAATGGCAGCAAATGGCAACACCCTTTGGCTGCCACCTTTGGGACAGGAGTAGGTGAGAAGGTGTTATGTCCCAGAGATTATTTTGTAGAAATGAAAAAAGCAGGCTAGCAGCACTCAGTACTTCACGTCAGATATGCAAGGGGGAGGGTATGATGGGCTCCAGGTGGTCATTGAAGTGGCTCTTGTCCTCTTGCTGTTAACCCCTTGCACTGATTTGGGGGACAGGGGCAGTGAATCAGGGCCTCTATGGACCTGCATCTTTTACATTGCTAAATGTTTATCTCTTGAAATGTCGTCAGGGAGAAATTCTATTTTTTTTTTTTACAAAATAAATTCTACAGCTCAACCCCGTTATAGTGCAATCTGCTACAACGTGGATCTGCTTATAACGCGGTCTGAACTTAGCTCCCGATTTAAAAACATCTCCATTTTCTTTAACATTCAATGCTTTATTGCTAACGGACATATATAGAAACACCCCTACACCATGTGGGAATTGAAAATGAATACATTTTATATAATAAACATGTAAGAATCGAACCCAGGCCATTTCATATTCTAGTACCAATACCCTACCTGCTACACCACAGGATTGGTGTGATAAAACAGACTCTATAAATATACTTAACATCTACAGCACAGTACAGTCGACTGCACTGTGAACTATACTGTATGTTAATTTTGTTTTTAGAGTCTGTGACATTACACAAACCCTTTGGCTTTGCAGGTAGAGAATTGGTACTAGCATATGAAAGGTCCTGGGTTTTATTCCTGTATGATATTATATAATTTAATAATAATTTTTTTATATAATAATTTATAAACTATAAAATAATATTTTCTAAATTATACATTTAATTCAAATAATTATAAGTTCCAGAGCTGAACTGCATTAATTTCCGCCTCGGGGACCCCATGCATCCCGAGTTACAGGCCCCAGAAAAGGGTGCCGGTATCTTCTTGCATTGTTTAAATCTCCCACACCACGTGACCAGGACATTTAAACTTTGCAGAGAGGTCCGCGACTTCATCTCCATTTTACCGATATCGTAACTTAATAGGCAAAATAAGTAAAATTACAATTTCATAATATCTCCACTTTATGTAAATTTGATGAATCCGGGCCTAAGTCCTCACTTGTGATGATTTGCTGTGAAATGTAAGTGGGTTTTAGGGCATATCATTCAAATATAGAATATGAGATTACATTTCTATATTTCATATTTGGATAGTATTAAAACTTGACTAAGAAGTAGTCATTTTTTTATGTATCAATTCAGCCACTTCCGGTGATGCCCTCAGCCACTCACTCAACCATTCGCTTTCTTTCATTCTGCATTCAATATTTGGTAT